>NW_006285042.1:3223294-3238491 GCF_000327345.1 Myotis davidii | reverse complement strand
TTTCCCTAAACAGTGATGTCCTAGTCACTAGATCAACAGTGCACAGGTGGCCCAGAAACCACACACATTCGTCACGGCCATGGCCAGAGTCTCAGATACATGGTGAACTCACTCAGAAGCTGCAGACTATTATGTTTCACTATAATGATATTTCCAGAAATAAAGAGAATTACACATTAATAAAGCAATGAAACTATGCAGGTAACCATGACGACTGCTGCAAATTCAATAACACTTTATACTCCTGAAGAGTTTTTCCTTCTCTCACCACCTTTTTTTTAATTGTCAGAAAGATTAGAGAAATTATGAGAAAGAACTGAGAAGCATCTGTATCTCATCTGTACTCTCATATCTCCAAAGATGTCATGGGTAGGCTGAGCTCATTATAATACCAACTTCACAACAACCTCTGAAAATGCCCTTCCTGGCTCCTACCTGCATATTTATCCTGAGAAACAGCCAATGCATGAAGCCCATAGACCAATGTCTTTAAATAACATTTGACCAGAGACTATTTTTCCAAGTCAAGTCTAATTTTATCCATTTTCTGAAATATACTTCTCCTTCTGAACCCTCACAAAAACAAAGGGCTTTCTCTAACGACATGTCCACAGAAATTTCTGAAAGCTCTTACATATCAAATCAAATTTCAGAAGATTTTTTAAAAAGACATAATTGAAATCATGCAGTTTTCCAATTAATCAAATTATGTTTTTGTTACTTTTTGTGTTTATTGCTTCGGACAAATGAGAAGTCAGAAATGGGAGGAATTATTTAAAGTTTCTCAAGAAATGTGCAAAACAAGTAACTTCTTTTTACTATATTTCTGCATATCCTCCTGTGATTTATCCTTAGTATGTATAGATTAACACTCAGGTCAATATGGAAAAAAAAATTAACTGGTAGAAAGAACACCAAAGGCCATTATCATGTGGCTGGGGGAACTTCTGACCTTGCTAAGGACGTATGTTAGAAATAGCAAGTCATTCACTGGAGAGAACGGAGCTGAGGCCGGTAAGGGAAAACCATCTACCTCTAATGCTGTTTCTCAATCTGCCCTTGTTTCTGGCTTCAAAGATGAAACAATTCATCTTCCCTCATCTTAAAAATTGCCATATCAATGGGATCTTTTTTTAAACTCTGTTTTGCTTTTTAGGTAGACTCTTCTTTTCTCTGTTGGTTTGTTCCCTTGTAGTCATTTTGCCACTCCTCAGCCCTGTGTCAGCTGCTGATGTCTGTGGCCCAGGGTGTTACTGACCTGCCTTCTTCCCGAAGCGCCCTCCTCTCTCGGCTCCCTTTCTCTCTGAGCCATTTTCCAGCCCCTGTGGTGGTGTCTTCTCAGTTTTTCCTTGTTGTAGTGAGGGTGTTGGCCAAAGCTCCATTCTCAGACTTCTTGTTTTCTATCCCAGATCCAGGCTGCCCTGTCAATTCTTGTCCTTCCACCCTGAAGGAGGAAGCCTTCCAAAATGCTCATCTGACCTCCCTTTTCTTCTGTTTAAAATCCTTCAAAAACTTCCCCTCAAGGTATTGGAATCAAGTTCAGTGTCTGTGGCCAGCACACTGGGCATTTTGGGGCCGGCCTTGGGGGACCTCCCAGTGTCCTTGCCTCCTTGTGGGACCACACTTCAGGTGGTTTGTCCAACTTTGGTGGTATTTCCTGACTGCATATGCTGTTCCTCCACCTGAGTCACCTTCTTTGGCCCCCCACCCCCCACCCCTGTCTCTCTAACGTGTAAATCGAACCATCTTCCTCATGCAAAACTTTGCTATCCTTTTGTTTCTCTAGAGATAAAACCTACACTAGCTGTTGGTATGTGAAGCTCTCCCAGATCTGAGCCCCTCCTTGTTTCTCTAACTACAGCGTCAGCTATGCCTCACCTTTGACTCCATTTCCAGATATATCCAATTAGTTCGCATTCTCTAAATGCATCATGCATGGAAATTCTCCCCAAATCGTTGCAACTGCTCTAGACTCCCAGTTTCAGCTCCTGAAAACTAGTTACCGGTGCTCTCCCCCACTTTTTGGAACTTTAAATTTTCTCCCTTGACTGACTGACTGTTTTTTAGAGGAACAATTTCAGTACCCAGAAAAGTCTTAGGCATAGGAGTATTGAGCAGTTATTTGTTGGGCAAATATCCATGAATGGGTTAATCTCTCACTATGCCTCCTTCCCATTTCCTGGATGAGGCTCACTTCCTGGGGATCACTCACAATGGGGGTCTCTCTCTTTCCAGTGTGAATAGCAGAGAGAACCTCATTTCTTCTTTTTCTGTTCCAGAGAGCTGCAGGTGTGCCCTAAGAACTTTGGATGCTATCTCTGGTGGCAGTAATGATGGGAAGTGTGCTGGGGACCACATGCCAAGAGGCAGAGGGGGTAGGGGAATCAAGCACACAATTCCCAGAGATCCCGGGTTAGTGTGGGCTGGGAGCCCACAGGAAAACAAGGGTGAGCCCAGAAGGATAAAGAAGACCTTTAGTTTTCTGTCCATACATTAAACTGTATAACTTGAAATTATCCAAAAAATATGTGGATTAAAGAAATTTCTAAGTATAGCCCTCTCTCCCCCAAAGCTATGATATCCTGATGAGAGAATGTCTCATATATATAAAAATATTCATTTGCATGTGACTTCTACCTTCTGTTCAATGGAGCAGGGGAAGGGGAGGAAAAATAATTTCCTTATAAATCACTTGCAATTCGTCCCAACCCTCTTCTGCATCTTACTGATCATAACGGAAGCTATTTGTTTCTCTTAATCTTTTTTCTTTCGCTAATAGTTTCTTCCATCTATTGCTGAATTACCAGAAAAAAGGTTATCTCCTCACTTTTCCCGTTAACCACTTAGGTTCTTTTACCCTCAGTTGCTCCTTTTGTGAAATGGGAATAATAATAGGGTTGTGAGGACTGAGTGGACAATATCTATACAGTGTTTACCACAGCAAGAGGGAGAAGAGTGATATCTGCTAGCTGTGCTCATGGTCCTTTACAATCCATTTATGAATGATAGAAGGAAATGCAAGAGATGAATCTCCGTTAAGGAAAAGGAAAGTAGTAAGTCTTATGATGACGTTAAAATATAAAGCTGGAGCCAACAACGTCTTGGTCCTCTTTAAAGGAACCAGAACTGTCCTTCAGAATTGCTGAAGTCACTCAGTTAACAACCTTATTGCTCACTCTCTAGTGCAAGGCCCTGTTCTAGGTCAACTGGAGGGCACAGAAAGAGACCATCAAAGAATTCCAGAAGTCTTGGCTATTTCTTTTCTATTTATGTAACGTGTATTCAATTTCTCAAAAGGGCAAAGAAACCTGCAATGAAATGCTCAGGGTAGTAAATATCAACACACAAAAAAAGACAAAAATATATGGTGGGGAAAAAGGAGAGGACACTGCACTAGGAGTCTCAGGTGAGCTGGCTATGGTGTGAGAGAAATCAGTGGCATCAGAACAGAGGCTGAAACAGCTTGCATTGGTGAAAGGAAGACCAGCATCAAGAGAGGAAGCCTTTTTTCCATTACTAAGTTGGAGGTACAGATTAGTGCATTGACACTTATACAAAAACTAGAGGCCCGGTTCATGGAATCTGTGCAAGGGGCTCAGTCTTCACAGCCCCAGCTGGCCCTGGCAACCCCGGGTGGCCCTCGCAGCTCTTCGCAGCCCCTTGCAGGTACAGATTAGTGCATTGACACTTATACAAAAACTAGAGGCCCGATTCATGGAATCTGTGCAAGGGGCTTGGCCCTCACAGCCCCGGCTGGCCCTTTCAGCCCCTTGCAACGTTGGCTGGCCCTCGCAGCCCCTCGCAGCTCCGGCTGGCCCTCACAGTCCCAGCTTCGTCTGGAAGGTCGTCTGAAAGGATGTCTGGAAGGTCTTTCAGCTGTTTGGTCTAATTAGCATATTAGCTCTTTATCATATAGGATACTGAGTAAAATAATAAGAGCTCTGTCCAGAGTGGTTTTGCAGAACAGGCAGCTTGGGTGGGCAGAGAGTGCCTGGAGTCGGACAGGCTTGGTTCGCATCTGGCTCTGCTGCAGAGTGTCTTCCCATCTGTGAAGGTCTCTGAGTCTCAGCTCCTCTTCTGAGAAACGGTGATAAAGATCTCGATGCCCAGATGCATCGAGATTAAATGAGAGAGTCGAAAGGAAGTGGCTGGCCCATGGCAGGTATTTAACAAAGATTTAGTACCTCTCTATCCCCAGGTACAGCCTATGAGAGGCATCATTATTTCCTGTAAATAGGTATCAATTTCAATAGTCATATAATTTTTTTCATAAAAATGGATGAATCATAGGTCATCTATCAGTACAATTATTTGGCTGTCTCATCTGCTGGATTATAAGCTCCACAAGGAGAGGGGTCTTTCCTGCTTTCCTTCTGGCATAAGTGGTAAGAAGCATGTCACACACAGTGTGTGATTCATCGATTTCTCTTGTAGAAAGGAACGGTTTTCATTGAGGATTTATTAATATGGTCTAAGTGTGTTGCTTTTTGGTGCTCAGCCTAAAACATACACGTGGCTTCAGAGACCCTCAAGAAAGAATGGCTTTTGCTCCATTGACTCTCAAATATCAACATTGACATTTGATGTTTGAACATCTTCAGGCTCCTCAAATTAAATCTGCTTTCCCTCCAGCACCAGCATTTAAGTGAAAAGTTTTAAGCTATTCCAAAATGGATTTTATTTCTTTTATGTTCTTTAGCTCTACAAGTTTTTAATATTATAGTCTACTATTTATCACTGTAAATGCACAATCTTTCAACTTCAAAACAGAATGAGCAGAGTTTATGAGCTTGCCTCAAAAATTAATTACCACTTACAAAACAAAATTTCTGTGGGGAAATATGTTCCCAGTTTCCAATGACTGGCTCATAAACTTCTGAAATCCAAGCCCATTTGTATTTCAAGGTTGTCTATAACATATCCATAAGATACCCTGAACGTCTTATCTTTATAATGTCATTAAGTTAAAAAATGTAATCTAAAGTGAAATATTTTGTGCCTTTGCTCCCTCTTTTCTTCCTCCCCTTTTTTCCTTCCTCCTTTTTTCTCCTTCCTTCCTTATCTCCTTCCTTTCCTTCCTTTCTTTTCCCTTCCCATGTTTTTCAAATGCAGTTTAAAAAAATCCCCTATATTCCAAGCTGCATTGGTGGGAAAAAAACCTACAAAAAAGTGTTAATATTATGACTCACCTCACTGTAATTCTGTTTATACGATTTATGGAAAAGTAATGAGATCCAAGAAAATAAAATAAAACTTAAAAAAATCCCACCAACAAGCAAAAAATCCTTTCTGTAGGAAATAGAGTTATATAAAAGTTTTATATTTTGTCCCATATAACTCAGAGGAAACTCATATCTCCTGTTAATTGCCATCTCTAATTAGTTACAGACAATTTAACTCCATAAATATTTTCAAGGATTAATAATAATTGACACATGCATTATGCTTTAAATCTCCTAAGAAATGTTAATATTGATTCATTTTTCCTAGAATCCTGGCATGGTGCCAGTATTTTATCCCAGCAGAAACCAAGGCAGAGATGCCACCTTGTAATCAGCTCATTATGGTTAAGTTAACCTGGTTATGCACATTTAGCCAGGTTTGTCTGTGTGTCATATCCTCCATTCAGCTCAACTCCAGCCATCAACCAAGGTGACTTTCCTCTTGTGTTCTTCCATTGACTCCAAAGAAGCCTAGAGACAAATTTGAGGGTTCTCAAACTTAGCTATGCCTCAGAACTATGTAAGGAAGCATTACAAGTACTCATGGTGCATGAGTCCCATCCCAGACTGAACCAATCAGAACCTTTAAGTCCTGGGCCCAGCAGGGTTGACCAACATAAGTACAACTTTCATGGCATGGAAGAGGAAGGCATTCTGCAGACTTCTACAAGTGGACTTGTTCTTGAAGGAAAAGAGGAGTTTCAATGGGGATCTGTGAAGGTTAATTTTACACATCAACTTCACTGGTCCATGGGGTGCCCAGGCATTTGCTTAAACGTTATTCTGGGTATGACTATGAGGGTGATTCTGGATGAGATTGACGTCTGGATCGGTAGGCTGAATGAAGCAGATTGCTCTTGCCAATGGGGGTGGGCCTCATGCAATCCATCAAAGGCCTAAACAGAAAGAAAGGCTGACTCAGGGGGAATTTGCTGACTTTTTTCTCTACCTGACTTTTTAAAGCTGGGACATCGCTGTCCTCCTGACGATGGTCTTAAGAGTTAGACTAGAACCTAGTACATTGCCTCTTCTGGTTCTCAGGTTTTCAACTTGGACGAAAACCTGAGAACCTGGTTTCTGATGGGCTCTCCAGGTGTCTCCCAAGATCACATGAGCCAATTCCTTATTATAGACACATGTCCTATTGATTCTAATTCTCTGGAGAATCCTGACTAATACAAGATCATATTTCTTTCAATCGTGTATTCTAGTATAAATATATATGAAGGTACAAAGAAAATGTCAGATATTTTGCAATGAAAGCAAAGATGGCCTCTGTTCAATTGGGCGAAGCTCTGGGAGGATTCAGAATAAAGCTTTTCATAAGACAACGTCTTCCGTTCTATTCACATACACATAAAGAATCTCATATGATTCTAAAATTTAGGAATGGTGAAACTGTGAATATAGCTTAAAGGCAAACATACTGTCTGACTATACTGAATAATGATAAGCTCTCTACTTCATATCTGAAATGTTCACTGAAAAGAGAAATAAACATTATCACCAGGAGGAGAAAGGAAGTGCTCAGTGCTGAAATTAGCAGAAGGGCAAGGACAAAGGGTTCTCAGGGGTTAAATCTCGTGGGCCTGGGGCTTCTTTTTTCATACTGGACCTTGATTCCCATGATCTACGATATTAAGTACCGGAAGTCATCGTGTACCTGATGGTTGATATTCCCTGCTACATTTCTCTCTCTTTTTCTCACCCCTTCTTCAGTGTCATCCTTTATTTAATAAGTTGAGAAGTGTTTTAGAAAGTACATTAAAAATTAGGCATATTAATATGAGAGCTCTAAATTAAAAATCAGAGCTATTTAGGAAAACATGTTCTCCACTTAAAAACATTTAAAAATGAAAAAATAAGGTGTGTGCTATAATTTAAAGCAAATCACCCTAAATATAGATAGATCAAGAAAATAAGGTAATATAATGGAAACTTTCTGAGTTTCCTATGTCAGAACCATTCGAGCAATACCAGAAACAGGCAACCAGGGGAAAGAATTCACAAGCAAATAATTTAGCATATGATATTTAGCATCATCAAGCTTGGCTTCAATATAAATTATTCTACAAAAGAACTGTTTTGCAAATGTGTCATCGGTTTTAATATGTTACTGTATAAAATATGAACAGTTTTGCAACAATTACATTCTGTAATTTAGATTTTTAGCTTAGTTGCAAGGCTTACTTATGTAACGCTACAAAATGATGAGTCTGGAAGGCTTGCGCTTATAAGGAAAAAATGCCTTTATTTTAGTGATTCCAGTATAAACTTACAGAAATATCAAATTACTTATTGAAAAATCCAGATGAAGTAAGAAGGAATGTTCTGGGAAGTTGCTGTTGACAGTATGTTGCCCTGATCTTATAGATGTGTATTTCCCAAGATTGCTTAGTGAGGATTATCAGCATTTTAAAAATAAGAATGGCCAGAGGTCTTCTACAGTCTGCTTGGAATGCTCAAGAAGGGCTGAGAGTCTCTCCTTCCCCTTCCCCTTCTCCTTCCCCTTCCCATTTCCCTTCCCATTCCCCTTCCCCTTCCCCTTCTTCTTCAAGAAGTATTGAGTCTAACTTTGTATAAAAACCCGAGAGCGAGCTTAAGATAATTAAGAATGAATTCAGAGAGAAGGACTTGCTCCCCAGTATTCTTCCAATACCCCACCTTGACTGCTCTGACCTTTGCCAGTCTTAGCCCCCTCAAGAGTATGGCAGCAAGGTCACAGGGAGGGAAGCAGAGGGGGACGTTCCAAAGTCATGTCAATCCAGGAGACTGGTCACTGACTACCACTAAGGTTAAAGCACAGCTCTATTGTCCAGATCCTAAAATGTCAGCCAACGTCACCAGCATGAGAAGCGCAATTGAAAGGAGACATTGTGCACCAACACAAACACGTCCAGCATCTGATTTTCCAGTATCTGGAAAGCCATATAGCAACAACAGCTGTCAACATCAGTGAGCATTTTTTCAACTACGACAGGTTACCATATGGGTGTGCCATGCCCAAGGTTGGTGGGACGAAATCATATCAACTGGGCAGTTTACAGGTGCAGAGAGGTACTTCTCTGTACCATCTTCTCTTTTTCCACTAACTACACCTTTACCCTTTGGGCATCTTCTTTCAGCAAAAATTTGAAAAGAAAACACCTAAAAGAAACAACAGTGGAATGCCAATTTCCAACCTGTTACAAAGTGCACTAAAATTAAGAGGGAGCATCATTCTTTGTGTATGTTAAACATCTTGGTAAACCAAACACCACATTGAGAGGCTAAGCTTTGACAATGCTGCGCATACCCTTCTGTAAGTTGCTTGTGAAATGTCACTTCTTGAAGGGCCATATTTCATTAACTTGGCAACACTCTGTTTCAAGGTCATTTCCAAGTGCTTGTCTTGTGCAGAGCAGCATGCGTGGAGCAGCACTAGCATGGCACCAGGTCAATCCATTAGTCATTGCTGGAGCGAGCTTTCTGTGGAGAGGCAGGCTGCTTCAAAGTCAGATGGGTTTTGGAGAAGCATGCCAAGAAAACTTTAAGATTTGAAATGTTACAGAAGAGAAGGTCACAACATCTTTTAATTGCCTACTATCCATGCAGAAGGTTGCTGTTCATATTTTATGCAAATATTACATATCTGCCCTGTGTGAAAACCAGCTTTAAAAATGTGGTGAGTTTGTGCATATGTCTTCAATTGAGTGTAATGCTGAGTGCCAAACTTCAACCAAGCTGATCAGACTGTAGGTCTCTGTGTAAAAGCCTGAAGTGGTGGAATCTAGTTGCTATAGCTGCAAATTAAACAAATAAATGAGACACCATGGAATGCAGCAAAATATCTGTGGTTTGATTAGTTCATATTTGCCATATGTGTGAATATTAGCAGTCAAATTCAGATTTTAAGCAACATTCTTTTGGTGCAACTGGGGGGAAATACTTAAAAATAAGTAAGAAGATTTGAATTATATGTCCAAGGATAACTATCTTACATTTTATATAAACCTTTAAGAAAGTTCATTAATTTTTCACTTTAAGCGTATATACAAATTCAGTGTTGCTAAAAATATAGGATTTCCACCAGTGCATTTTTCCTTCAAGTTTTAGACAGGGTTTAACACTAACCTGTTATTTGTTATATGATAATAAGTGAAAATAATTAGGTATAGGGAACCTTCCATCTCATCTTATATAATCTTGTCCTATGCTATTCTATCCTATTTTGAGGACTTATATTTATTAGGCTTACTATGTGGCAGGCATTGTGCTGTGCACCTCCATGGCCAACCTCATGAATTCCCACAACAAACTGAAACCAGAGAACACTTGAGAAATCAGTAGGCTCAGTCCCTCTTTCTAGGTGACTCACATGTCTGCATCTATTAGAAGCACAACATCCAGAAACAGAGTGGGTCTTTTTGGGTTAATCTGGTGTGAGAAAGAGAATGGAGCAAAAAAGACAATCTGTTGTGTGTGTGGTGGTGGCAGCAGGGTGGGTATAGAAAGAATGTTTACTAACGTCAATCTTCTTATCCTACTCATACAGACAGCAGCAATGTAAGCAGCAGCACATGGATGTATAGGATTATTAGATATATTATCCGGTCACAAAAATTAATGTATTTGGTAAGGATGAAAGGGGTTTATTAGGGGGAAACATTTCCACCCTTTGGCTAATCCTTGCATCTTTAAAGTACATCTTCATGGGATTAAGTGCAAGCTCATTCTCTGGGTATGGAAAAACAATAGGAAATAATCATTCTTGCTTAGATGAAAAGGAAAATAATCTACAATGCCAGGAATATTGATTAGTGTCCTAAGGAAATATGTTTGGTGAAATATAATGATAATTCATGTTTAAAGACTTCTCTTTAACTAGATGTTAAAAAAGTTCCATGGAGACAGGTCATTGGCAATCTGTTCCCAACTTGTCCACTGACAAGCCATGTGAACTTAGACAAATTACTATGCTGGACATTTGGAGGCCAACAGATGTAGCTCTGCTATTCAAAAGGGAAGACTGATCTTGAAAATTATAAGCCAATGAGCTTGACAAGAATGCTATAAGGTTCTAGAATAGGCCACTGAAGGACTAGGGCATGAAATTTAGAAAATTAAATTTCTATAGGTGCCAGTGACTAAGGTACCAGCCTAAGTTCACTTAGAGAAAATATAATCTTATTTCCTTTTCAGGAAGTGTCACAGCTAAGTGTTCCAGCCTGAGAGATTAAGGAAATGTGATAGAAATTCATTCACTTCATCATTTATTCACTCATTCACTCTTTCAAAAAACATTTTCTGAAACCTGCTATGTGCCAGGTGCACTGAGTCAGATGATGGGAATATGATGAGAAGACCAAACTCTTGCCCCCAAAGAATATCCATTTCAGAGAAATGTGCCAACAAAATGCAAGTACAGTGCAAGGGATACTATAGCAGAGGTTCATATTAGGTAAAGAGGCTCAATAACAAGAGACAGTTCTATAATGTAAGGAGAGGACTGATGCATGAGTGCACTCAGAGAATAAGTAGCATTTTGACAGGGAAATGAGGACTGGGTGGACACTCGGTTCTGGAATGTCCTGGAGGGCAGCTTGGAGGGGCCTTGACAGGTCTGGCTGGAGTTCTGTTTTAGCCACAGGTTAGCAGAGGGGGATCCTGGAGACATCCCGGAGCAGCCTCACCTTTAGAAGAGGTATAAATGGGCTCAGGCAAGTAAGCCAGTATTCTTAAGGGGCCAGGCAGTTTGGAGACAAATTCGTTAGCTTTGATTCAGAATCAAATAGAAAATAAATTGGGTTGGACATTTTCTAGTGGATTGCTTTCCTTGCTTCTCTATAGCTAACCATTTTTCTACATAACTTAAAAGAAGCATGCAGATAAGAGGAGGATGCAGGAACCATCAACCCACTCTTGTTATCTCCATGGTCCAGAGCCAATGTAAGGATTTGGAACAAAAATTTTGGACTCAGAAGTTTCTTTTCCCACTTTAGCTAAGCATGACCAACACAATGCCCCCTCAGGAAATATATATATCCCAGCCAACTTGGGGAAAGCAACACCTCTCCTTCATAGGTAAGTTTTGTCCCTAGGGCACCATTCACTTGTTGCCAACTCCCAGCCCCTACCCTTTTTCCGTACAAGATCCCTTATCACAGAACTGTCTCTCAACTATGGATACTTAATTATTGTCCTGTTTCTCCATTCTGAAAAATGGAAATTGTTTTTATTTTCATACTGTCGCCCACCTGGCCCTTCTGCCACCACATATATCATCTTTATCTAAATACTTGTTTTGACCTTTAGACTCCAAACACTTCTCTCCAAGCATGGCTACAACGTGGTTAAAATGTACTGCCCTGAAAAATCAATTGTTTTGTTACTGACTTAACCCAGAGTGTAACTTTCAAAGTATCTTCAACTCAATGGCACAAACTTTGGCACCTCAATTCAAAACAAATAAAACATGATTTTATTAAATCCCAATAAATCCATTCAGTTTTCCTCAAGTTCTTAGTACTGTGCCTTCCCCAGAGCTGATCCTCTGTTCACATTGAGTTTAACAAGATGGAATTTGCTAGATATACATATAAGGGTCTTACATTTTGTGTATAAAAATGAAAATAAAAACAACTTTTAAGTTTTAGCTTAACCATGCAGGTAAGAATCATGTGGAAGTTTTCATGTAGAGTATCATAGAACTACCAAAAATGTTAAAGCTTGGACAATACAAACAAGCAAGGACAATGGCTAAATCACTTAGCTGTGCACCTGTCAAATCCTATGAAATTGTAAATGAATCTAGACAAGCCTGGTAAATGAGCATGATGGTGAATGGCCTGTATATCATTTCTTCAATAAATATTTGCTGACTCTGCACTAAATGCCAGACATTATGCTAGGTTCTGGAGAAAAAGATGAAGAAAACCCACAAACAGTTGCGGCCCTTTATGGCCTCATAGGCCACTGGAAGAATAAACATGTAAATAAACAGTAACCAAACAATGTGATAAGAGAAGTCATAGGTGTATGAACAAGGTGTTCTGGGTGCACTGAGAAGGCACTCAGATGCCTAGAAGACTGAGGATGGCTGATGTCTAAGAAAGGAATGTAGCAAGAAATCATAACATCGGATTTTCTAGAAAGGTAACTGAGGCAGGCAAGATGTGGTGAGGAGACAGACAGTGAGGAGGCAGAGAGATGGGAGGTAAGCCTGTTGCCTCCCTCAGTTGAGACATAGTGACACCTAGGACAAAAGAAGGGATGGTGGAGGTGAGAAGGCTTAGGCAGACAATGGAGCTACTTTGGAGCTACATCTGATAGGAATCGTTAACTGTGGGGGATGTGGTAGGAAGAGGAGCTTGTAGATGCATCCTGCCATTAGTAAGATGGCAACATGAGAGGAGTAATGAGATTCAGAGGAGGAGTTAATGTAACGAGTTAGTTTCAATATGTTCATTTCAAGGTTGTGTCAAATGCGAGTGTGATGCTCCTTGGGAAGGTGGACCAGGAGGTACAGACTCAGGAATGACCCAGGTATGGCAGAGAGTGAAGTCATGAGGGAGAGTTCTCTTGGAAGAGAACATGAGAACAAAGAGGACTGGAGTTTGAATCCTGTAGAATAGATGAAGGGACTGGGCAGATTGAAACTTGAACAGAAGACTAGTTCCTTGCAACAGTCTATCTTATAGCTAAAGACTCATGGCTGTGGCCCACTGCGGAAGCTCCATCACTGGAGATGCTCAAGCAGGAAGTGAAAGGGAATTTGCCAGGATGCTGTTCAGGTGATTAAAGTGTCATATGGCATATGGATAAGATGATCTTTAGAATCACTTCCCAAGTTTAAGGTTCTGGAATTCTGTGCTCCCATGATAGAAAATGCAGCTTCTTTCCGCTTCACTTTCGTTGGCAGCTGTCACTGATGCTTGCTGAGGCTGAAGCTTCAATTAAAAGGGAACTGGAAAGGATAAAGGAATAGCCTTCTGCCAAGGAGTTGGGTCTGTGGCTAATGAATGATCTGTCTGTGGTAGTGAAGAAGGAAGCCAGTTCCTAAGACAATACCTTCCTCCCTGCTCCACCCCCGCCCCTGACAAGGGCAAATGAATGAGAAACATATGAATTAAGTTTACTTTGAAATATCGATGGATTTAAGGATTAGGGGTAAAAGACTTGAGTAAACCACACTTTGGGTTTTGCTGACCCAAAAACATCTGAATATGACTTACAGACCTTTTGATGAACTCACACTACTGCTGGGCCTGCTCATCTATTAGATGTAGCAAGAAAAAGGGCAGAGTTTAAACCAAATATTATTAGCCTTGAATTTTACCCTTGCATAAAAAAGTAGTTCTACAAAGGAATTTGTGATGGCAGGAAATTGCTTTAAAAAGCCACTGGCTCTTACCCTAGAGGAAAAATAACTAATACCCAGATGAAATAATCAATATGGAAGAGCTTTTCAATAAATTTGATCCAGGCTATTATATAACTGGCCTGTAGCTCGTTTTCAGGCACCCATGTTGTGTTCTTTATTCATCTATTTAGCCCGTCTCAAGCAGCAATAATAACATGACATGTACCAACCAATAAGACCTTCTGAGAGGGGGGAAGCAAGCCATGCATGCAGGATTTAGCTGCAGTGCAGCTGGGATTGAAGAGTGAAGTAAAATACAAGTAAGGAAAGAAGTGAATGGTTTGGGTTATATTTTCTGTCAATTATTAGGAAAAGAAAAGATAAAAAGTGGAGGAGAAGAAAACAAGAGAAAGCATGGACATGCAATATTGTAACAAATATTCATTGATTGCCCATTATGTGGAGACACTGTTCTAAGTGCTTGGGATAACTCAGTAACGAAACCAAAGATCTCTCCTTATGGAAATTATATTCTAGCAGAGGAAGATGGACAATAAGGCACAACTACAACATATAAGTAAAATCATGTACTATGTCAAGGATGATAGGTGCCATGAAAGGGTAAAGAGCAAGATAAGGAACTCTGGGGGGCATTGGGGGTTGTTGTAATGCTTAATGGGCTGAGAAGGTGATTTTGAGCAAAGGCTTCAAGGAGGTGAAGGAGTACGCCAAGCAGATTTCTAGGGGACATCATTCCAAAGCAGGAGGGTACTTGATGTGTCTAAGAAACAGTAAGGAGGCCAGCTCAATCAACTAACATCTATCTATATATATAAAAACCCAAGAGACCTTTCAACCATTCGACTGGTCGCTATGATGCACACTCACCACCAGGGGGCAGATGCCCAATGCAGGAGCTGCCCCCTCGTGGTCAGTGCGCTC
This sequence comes from Myotis davidii, assembly GCF_000327345.1. Taxonomy (NCBI): domain Eukaryota; kingdom Metazoa; phylum Chordata; class Mammalia; order Chiroptera; family Vespertilionidae; genus Myotis; species Myotis davidii. Next base: position 3,223,986 of record NW_006285042.1, on the reverse strand, counting down.
CCATAGCGGGAGTGCCACTCATCTGACCAACAGGTGCCAAACACCGGGCTCATGGCTGGCGAGCGCAGCTGCAGTGGCACAAGCCTCTCCCACAGACACTCCCCCTGCGTGTCCCTCCTCAACCTGGACCAGGATCATGAGGCATTGGGACTGACTGGGTGAGAGCCCGTGGCTGCTTCTCGGTCATAGGCACACCAGTATCACCCTGGGATGGGCACATGGAGACCGCAGTGGAGCATCAGTAAGCCTACTGAGTGGCGGTGGCAGGTGCAGCAGGGCCGGGATAAATGGGAGTGTAGTGGCGCCCGGCCCGGCTTGGGCTCCTCCTAGGCCGCCTGCCACTTAGTGCACTACTACATTCCTTGGGGGATGATGGACTGTAGGTTTTGGCCTGATCCCTGCAGTCCATGCTGAGGGACCCCACCAATCCGTGCACCGTGTCTCTAGTTGATTTATAAAAGAGTTACTGAGTACCTATAATATGCTGAGCACTATACCAAGCACTGCAGGGAAAAAAAGTTAATCTCCAAACTTCAAAGAGTCTGTATGACTTAGCCATTGTGCCTTCTTTAACCTAGGACATTTTAAACTTTCCTTCCCCCAGTTGTCTTCCCATCTCCTTACTTGACATCCCTCCTTTCTGCAGCCATCTCTCTTTTCACCCATGGCATTACCACATTTTCTTTTCTCCT
>NW_006285042.1:3195490-3223273 GCF_000327345.1 Myotis davidii | reverse complement strand
CTTTCTTCATCTTAGCCTCTCTCTAGGTCTTATTTCTCTCACCAATTCTCTGGATTTCTCTTGGATCTTTCAGGTGTTTTTCTTTATCTTTTATTTCCTGTATTTAAAAACAATATGTCTAGGTGTAGGTTTTTTGGTATTTATCTGACTTGGTGTTTCCTGAGCTTCCTGACTCTGTGGTTTGCTGTCTGACAATCGGGGGGAAATTCTCAGTCTTATTTTTTTGGTTCCTTCCTTTTTCTTCTCCTCCTGGTAATCTCATCATGCATGTATTACACTTTTTTTGTAGTTGGGCAACAGTCCTTGCATATTCTGGTCTATTTTTTTTTCAGTGTTTGTTCTCTTTACTTTTTAGTTTTCCAAGGACTCTATTGATATATCCTCTAGCACAGCAACTTGGGCAGTGGTTAGCTTCACCTGAGGGCAGACCTTGTTAAAAACAGGATGCTCCAGTGTATTTAAAATGATTGCTTTTCCCCTGCCAGTGCTGGAAGCAGATTTTTCTCAGATATTTACTATGGGGACCCAGTCGAGCTCCTGGAGGTAAATCTCACAATATCTGGGGATCCCTAAGACTAGATTCCCCTGGAATTTTTTAACTCTCACTCATGAATATCTGCTCCAGTACATTATTATTCTTTACACATGCCTGTCTTTCCAATCTTTGAGTTTTCCCTGTGTCCTCCCCGTCTTAAGGGTGCAAGAAGAGATGTTGATTTTTCAGTCTCTTCAGCTTTTGACTTGCTAGGATGAAGATGCAACTTCTAAGCATTTTATGTGTGAATCTGGAAAACTCTCTTGGTCTCTCTACCTCATAAACTGTTCAAAGTTTTCTCAAACATCAGTTTATAAAATACATTTTCTTCAATATACAATATTTTTGTTAGAAATAAATAAACAGTAAAAATGGCAACAGTTAAAATTAAATACCTTAAAGCCAATTACTGACTTTAATAGAATAATCAAAACTTCATGTCAAAATTTAGATCAGCAAAATCTGACAGTAGAATTGGACTTGGTAGAACTAATGACCACAAGTAAAATTTTGCAATGGAAGAAGCTATGATCGGTAAAATTAAATATGAAAAAAACACAAAACCTTACACCCAAGAACAGTATGCATCATTGCTGACAGTGTCTACCTCACTGTGGACATTAACTCTCCTTTATCCTGGCTCTTGGGGTCTTATTTGTTTTCTTTGGGAGGTCCACTGGGAGTCTTAGAAAGAGGTTCCCAAGAAATTTCTGACCTCTGTTCCAATCTGAACTTTTATTTTTAAAAATTTCCAGATATCTTCTAGCTACTTTAGAATATATTGGGAAAACTGAGAAAGGTCAGTTTTTTCATTCGGAATGTTTACAATGGTCCTCTCTCAACCAACAGCTTCTTTTGTAAAATACCAGAGTGGTACAAGCTCTATGATACTGAAAATGTATAATCTGCGTATCCCTGAACTGGAAGTTTACCAAAAGAATAATGTCAAAGCCAAGTTCCTGCAAAACCAATGATCATACAAGCAGCATTTAATGTCTTTTCTTCTGGGAAAGACAGATGTACAAAAACTTTAGTAATTATCAAATGTCAAAATAATACTGAACAGAATAAATAGTTGCCTAAACCAACGTTCTCTTGAGGATCAGTTACGTATAACAAGAACAAATGACAAATCAAGCATGAAGAGAGGTGGGGTGCTTTTTTTCCCTCTCCTTATAAATTATATGGGGAATGAACAACTCCTGCTGTGATTATAAGAATATCTAGGTCATGTCTGCTGAAAGATCTGTGGTAATAATAATAATATCCTAACCTTCCACAGTGCTTGGCAATCTCAAAGCACTTCATAAACATTAATTAGGTCTTCAGAAAGCAGAGACACTGTCTCGTTGTTGTTTTTTTCCTGTTACAGCATTAGTGAGAGTCTGCAATCATACCAGAGTTTAAATATTTATTTATTTATTGCTTTTAATGTATGTTTACTCCATGGGCAATGCTGTAAAACTATAATCAGCAGAAGAGAAAGGTTCAGGGTTCTATTTTTGCAACAAGCCAGAACAAAAATTACTGCTTCTCCTTGTCAGAGTGAATGCAGCCTGTTGGGATATTCTGTTTTCCTACTTGCCTTCCTCTACTTCACACGTGCCATTTCCATCCTCTAAAACTGCAAGTGTTTTTCTCATCCTGTAACCACCCAGAACATAGCAGGGTGCTTTGCACAGCATAGGTATTTAATAAATACCTGGGGGGTGGGGTGGGGAGTGCAGACCCTCCCCGCCAGCCCCACATTGCAGCCCTGCAGAACCTTCACACAATTGTCCATGACCATTCTCATTACAACTAAGAAACTGATTTATTTGCTGATATCATCTCTGTTTTTCTTTTGTCTGGTCATCAGTGGACTGAGGATAGAAAGGTGTAGAAGGATATAAATGTAAACCTGACATTCTTCCAAGTTTCAAAAGCAAATGCACAAACATCTTTATCGTCAACACTAAGTGAATGCCTTGTGGACAGCATGTTTCTTTGAATTGCTGGGAATACAAAGATAATTAGGGCTTCCAGGATGGATGGTTTTTTTATTTTGCATACTGAACTGACTCCATTTAAATTTGCTATATTCATATGCTTATATTTTAATTGTAATAAGTTAAAATTCCTTCTTTTTGGTGCTATTTTCATGGAGTCTGGAGATAATTTAGTGGTTACACACCGAGGGTGTATTAGTTTTCTAACTCATCTAGTCACCCATTTCCTCTTCTCTTCTGCAAAGCTAGGATTACTCGCTGAGAAGAAAGAGGCAGAGAGTGGGGAGGAAGTGATAGAATACCTGCCTTTTGTTATAATCATATCTAACTTCTGGCAACTTTAGTGCATATCAAAATGAAAACCCTGTGAATTTCAGATTCTGTGAGTTTCCCCTTATGTTTGTTTCTGACTAATTTTGTGCTGGGAAGTTTAAATGCGGTAAATTTAAGAGTGACTTAATAAAATCTTCTGAAATGGTGACATGATGGGCTTATAAACTGCATCTGAGTTCTGTGGTTCAGGGCTCCGATCCCTAGAAGTTATGTTGAGCCTCTGCAAACAATGAATGTAACCTACACATAGTAAGTACAGGCTGCATTCTTCCTAGGAATTCCTGTAGGTACAAATATCTAAACAGGCAAGAGCAAATAGGCCTCGGGGGCCATAAACCATTTGCAGAAATATCTAGAAGTTACAAATTAAGCTAGTAAAGTATTGAAAAATATGTTTTATAATCCTACCTTGTTAGATATATTTTCATACAACAAAATAGGAAACATATGATTAGATGAGTAATAAAATAAAGGTAAATCAAAATAAATGACAAATATGAACATAAAATATTTAATATAAGTATAAATATTTTAAAATTTTATTTTCTTGTCTTCAATTCAATAAATTCATGAAATTTATTGTTATAATGGAAATTTTCACAAAATCTGAGCTCTACTGATAGTTTTACCCTAAGCTAAATCTAACATTAATTAAACATGCAATGTAATTATAATCAGTGTACACAATTTAAATGTTTTCAGCAAAATGTGAAATTAAAAATAAATGTAAATTTTTAATTGAATTATTTTTCTATTTTTTAAATTAAATATTCAAGATGTCTATTAAGATTAAAAACAAGTACAAATTATAATTACTTATAAAACTTTTAAATAAAATTTTAAAAAGCTAAAAGTATTTACTTAATTTTTTGAAATTTCATAAATCTTATTACACATTTTATAAAAATGTAATTATTCATGATTCTAGCATTTAATGTTCATATTTTAATTGTCAATTTAAAATAGCATCATATTTTAGCCATATTGTATTTAAATTGTCATATATACAAATTTAGAGTAATGTAAATCATTTAATATTACAAAATATCCCTCAGCTATCATATTCAACTTGGTTGTTTGTATCTTTAGAAACATGAATTGAAACATGAAAAAAAGCAAAGAAAGGGTCATTTTTCTCTACTAAGACACAAAATTCATTGTAAAAGAGTCTATTGAGCTCATATTATCTGAGGATTTGAAATGCTAATAAATGTATCTTATCCTTTTCCTAAATATTTGTGGCACTGAATCCTCCTTGCATTTCTATGTAGTGTGTGCCTCCAAGAGTGAGAATTTTAACCCATCCAAGTGAATCAAGGGAAAATAAAGAGACTCAAACTGAAGTTCTAATGGCTGCCTACATGCTCAATAAACCGTTCGTTGGAAACATTAAATAGTGCCAAGATCTGCAAAGGTGGTGATTCGTTCTCAGGCCCAAAGATAATATTGTTCAACTGAGGGATCCAAATAGTCAAGGACTATACTTCTAAGCACATGATACACCAATTGTTCTCAGCTAAGGCCCTTCCAGTATTAGAAACTTTCTGAGCTGAATGTCTTCATCTGTAAAAGGATAATACTTCCTCACTCATAGTACTCGTGTGAAAATTAAATGATATAATCACTATAGAATGCCTGGCATAGAGTAAGTTCTCAAAAATAATAGCTATTAGTATTGACTGGCACAGAATTATAGAAACTGGCAATACTGAATTCATTCATCAATCTAACAAATATGTATTGATTCTATAATAAGCCAGGAGCTGGGCAGAGTGCTTGGGGATTGAAAGCTGCTGCTTGCCCTGGGAGTGTAGCATTTGTGTGGGGGAAACAGAAGTGGGAAGTAGAGATATGAAGGTACTGTGCAAGCACCGATGACAGAAGAGCTAACTTGACTTGGGAGAGTGAGGCAAGACTTCTTAGAGATGTTATCTAAACTAGCAGGATGAGCAGTAGTTTCCCAGCAAAGAATGGGAAGAGCATATGGGGCAGAGGATGCAAAGACATGTAGTCATGAAAGAGCTTTCACAATCAAGAGAAGTAGGAAGTTAAAGAGGGGCCGAGTAACCAAGTCAGGTCCCTTAGATGGCTAAAGTGAAGCAGTAAGACCGAGTTGATTTCTTGGGAATTAGACTAGAGGTGCCATGTTAATCCTTCAACAGTGTGGCTCTATTGGGCTCAAATAAACTTCTAGTTCTCTGAGACGAGCCACTTTTGACAAAGAGGCTTACAAAAGGATTGATCAAAGCCATTCGGCATAATACTATTTATTTGTTAGTACACACCACTTTTCTTAAAACATACCAGAATTGGGGCAGGGAGCAAACTGTTATTTTGGACCTAAGACACTATATGTAGCTCTTTTCTCCCCTATAATTTCTGTAATGGGTTGCCCTTTTCTCCAGGAGCACCCAGTGACGGTCTAAAAATTACTGTAACCAAAAAAAAATTGCAGGCTTCTTAGTTACTAACAAAATAGTGCTCAATTCCAGAAGCAGAAAGGGAATATTTTTTTGGAGATAATATCTCTTCAAATCTTGTAAAGTAATGTGCAAGCCATCCAAAGTATTTGATTTGAAACTTGGAAAGGTAACACAATGGCTAAAGCATCAGAAAGAATTAGACCAAGGAGAAGGAAAAGCCCTAGCAGCCGCAGGCCAATATCCTGGGATGGGCAGACCCTGACAAGGCAGCCACACCTAAGGACACCTCCAATGCCCATCTCCCAGGAAACAGAATAGCCCTGCTGCTCCTCCAGGAGAAATTCTCCAGTACAATAAGCAGTTACTTCCAGAACAATCCCACTGATGTGAGTGGAGGAGGAGCAGAGTGTCAGTAGTTGTGCAGGTGGGAATTGATTCTCAGGCTCCATGAGTGGATGAGCCTTTCAATGGTGCAAATGCATCCCTGAATAAGCTAGTTGTATTATCTAACACACTTGTGCCTCTTATAAACTGTGGATTCCTTTATGCACAGCTTTAGTAGTGACTCAATTTCATGGGAAGACATTATTTTATTTACACTCAGTGTTCTTCTTTGGTTATAACCTTCCAACATTTCACAGTTATTTAGAGAGTCTATGGAAAGCCTAAGTTAGCACTTAATAGATTAAAAAAAATGAAAGTTATCATTTGTTTTAGTTGACTCACCATTCCGTGGTTCAGCCACCCTGGGATAAAATTATCAAGCAACTTCGGGTAAATCATCTCTCTGTCATAGGCATAAATGATCCAGAACACCACTACAACAAACTGGAAGGGAAAAGAAATCCTTTATTTCAAATTCACCAATTATCCACAACATACAATTTGTTAATTATCTATTGTTCAAAGAACCCAACAGTTTTTGTAATCTATAATGAAAGACAAATCAGTAAACCAGCTAATGACCAGAAAGACAGTTCTAACTTCAGGCCATTAGTGGTAATGGTTGGAGGCCCTCCTCCTTCCCTGATCTCTCAATTGTGTTTTCTCAGGCAGAGGGATCTCTTTGAGGGGGAGAGAAATGGTCTGTCTGTTGTCTGCAATAGCTCCCTCCCAGGGCTAATTGGGTTGGTTTGATTCCTCTCAAGAGGGTTTAAAAGTTCACTGGTGGTTTTGGATCCCATTCCCCACAGTACAGAGTTAGCACACATTCAAGAATCTGTAGTGGATGTCCCTTTTCCTTGAACTCATCATGTGGTTTAAATTAATCTTCGCATTCTCAAATTTCTAGTTCACCACTAACTGCATTAGAATCGCTGCTATAAAATGTCCCAAAGTCACATTGCGAGCAAATGTATTAATTTACTAGTATGTACCCTATGCAGGGGCTTTGGCTGCTCTGAGAAGTAGAGCGTATGGAGGGCAAAGGAAGATTCCTAATTCTCTTGTAAGTTTATCTGGGTTCCAGAGGTGGATTTTGACCCATCATCAAAAGAGAGTAGAGTACTCAATTTATTATCATTTTTCTTCAAACTAATGATGGGAGAATAAGTTCAGGTACAATAAAGAAAAGAATGGCCCAAGGTCTTAACCTTCAGCATAGAATTTAAAAGAAAAAGTGGATGCTTTTGTACATAGTAAATGTAGCATTTGATCCCAGAGGGAGGATCGATCAAAGTCTCTGTAGAGTTATATCTCAACCAATAAATACTAGAGAATGATAAAATGCCTCATGAATATTCAACAGAAACAATTTACATCTCATTTCTTATGTCATCCATGTCCCTGCATTTTATTAATAAAAATAATAAATATTTTAATGCCAATTTTTATAAAACCCCTGGTGGTTATAGCTCAAGGCTAGTAATCAGATGGGTTCCAAATTTATATTCCAAGTATCTCAATTACTACATGGATTGACTTGCCTGAAAAACAATGATCCTTAAAATCTAGGATATTATGAACATTTATTCTTTCATAAAACATACTGAATGATAACTGCAATATACAAATGTAGATTATACACATAATTTTAATATGAGTGGGTTCCCAGTTATTTACCTGCTTTTGGGTGAACTATTTTCACTCACTGGTAAGTGTACAAGATGAAAAAAGAAAAAAAGCCTGTTCTTATCATTAGGATGGTTACAAGTATAATACATAATTTTTTAATTATCCACAATTTTAGTTTATTCATCCCACTACAGACTTCAAATATAATAGCTATCAGTGTTACCTGCCCGCAGACCTACAAGCTACAGCCTTGCTAACAAAGTGGGGTCCATGGATCAGCAGCACCTAAGGGCTTCTTAGATGTGCAGAATACCACTCCCATCCTGATGTGTTTTGATCCTGCATTTCAATAAGAGCCTGGGGTCATTCATATGCACATAAGAGTTTGAAATGTCCTGCTTTGGAAGGCCCTACTCTAGCCACCTTGAGCCTCTTTCCTTACCATGGAGTGAGGCGATACCAGGGCTGAGTGGCTTGTCTAGATGGAACCTGCACCCCTCCTCTTCTAGTCTACATCCCAGGAAACCATGACCTTGGAATTCCCAGAGACACAAGTATGCCTCAGGGCCTGTGTGGGCCTCTGTCCTAGGTCTGACCGCAGGAGTTGACTGTGAAATGTATCCCTTGACCTGAGGCATTTGTTTCTGTAGAGTGAGAACAAAAGATTTACATTGGGGTCCACACAGGCACTACGCCATTTCAATCTGAGATGGAGCCACAGGTGGAAATTCTCTTACCTTTGCCATATAATGAAACCTAATCATGAAAGTGAAATCCCATCATATTCACAGGCCCCTCCCATACTCGAGAAGGAATTATACTGGCCTCTCAGCAGAAATAGGAGGGGGAGTGGAATCTTGGGGTCATTTTAGGATTCTGCTTCAAACTCTCTCTCTCTCTCTGTTCTTTCCAAAATTGCTTTGGCTATTTTAAGTCCTTTGCATTTCCTATTAAGTTTTAGAATCTCAGCATAGTAATTTCTATAAAAATATCCTGCTAGAGTTCTGATTATCACTATTGAATCAATATATTCAACTTGGGAAGAAATGACATCTTAACAATAGTAAGTCTTTAGCCCATGAACATATTATATCGCCATTTATTTAGATCTTTAATTTCTCAATGTTTGTAGTCTTCCGTATATATAGATCTTGCACATATTTTGTTAAGTCTACCACTAAGCATTTGATTTTTATGCTACTATAGATAGTATTAAATTTCTTTTATATTCTTTGTTGCCAGTATAAGAATATAAATGATTTTTGTGTGTTGACATTTGTTCAATTCACTTAGTAGTTTGAGAATTTTATAAAGTGTTTTAGACTTTTATATGTGCATGATCTGCAAATAAAGACAGTTTTTCTTCTTTATAAGTTGTATGCCTTTTATTGCTTTTTCTTTTCTTATTGCACAACCTACGACCTTCGGCAAAATGTTCATTAGATGTGATTAAGAGTGAGCATGCCTGTCTCCTTCCTTATCTTAGGGAAAGTGTTAAGTCTTTCAACATTTAAATTTGATCTTAGCTGCAGGTTTTTCTTATATGCCTTTTATCAAGTTGAGTAATATCTCATCTATTGTTAATTTATGTATGAAATGAATGAGTGCTGGTTTGTTTTCAGATAGCTTTGCTGTGTATTTTAAGGTAATCATGTAGTTTTTCTCCTATCATGTAGTTTACTAAACTCTTTGGAATTTAGTAAAACATTAATATGATAAATTACATTTATTGATTTTTAATGTTAAAGCAACTTTTAATTCTTGGTAATTATGTATTATAATTTTTAGATATAATACTGGATTCAACTTGCTGATATTTTGTTAGGATTTGTTTTCCACCTTTATTGATCTACAGTTAGTTTTCTTTTCTCATGCTGTCTTTTTCTAATTTTGGTAACAGGATAATGCTGGCCTTAAAAGATAATTTGGAAAGTGTTCTCTATTTTCTAAAGAACTTTATGCAAGATTGGTATCATTTCTTCCTTATCTATTTGATATGTTTTTCTAGTGCAGATATCTGGACTTTCTGGTGGGATTTAATTGTGAATTCAAGTTCTTTAATAGATATAGAGTTTCTAGGTTTTCTTTTTTTTTCTTGAGTTACACTTTGTGGAATGTCTCCATTTCATCTAAGTTTTTGAATTTATAAAGTTGTTCTTAATATTCCACTATGGAAATCAGCAAATACTACAGAGCAGGTATTCCCTCCCCCCCCCATAACTGGTTGTTAATCATTTACCACAGATGAGAGCCACTTTCTGTTCACCATGAATGATCTTTCAGTGTGTCTACCACATGTAAAGCATTGTGGGCTCAATACTTAATAGCGCAATCTAGTCAATTCCATGACCTCTCACATATGTTGAAGGAATTACATGAGTTATTAAAAGTGAAGTGACAAAAAGAAAGTTAGTCACCTTTCTTAGTGTAACACTAGAAGGTCAAGAGGCACAGCTGAGTAATCAACCTTCAAATAATTCTTGAGATATAAACACAGTACAGATGGTAGCTTCTTGGCTTCCCTGCACTGATATCCTCTTGGAAGTATGGTCATCAGCAAACCCAAAATAAGTTTGAGCTTTACTACCAGGGCACAGATAGGAAACAAAAATAGGTGCTCTTGGACAGGCTAGCCGTGGTCGGCAAACTGTGGCTCGCGAGCCACATGTGGCTCTTTGGCCCTTTGAGTGTGGTTCTTCCTCAGCCTTAGGAGTACCCTAATTAAGTTAAAACCTAAGGAAAACTGGATTCACCCTTTGTCACATTCTGTAAGGAGTCTCTCATATGGAGTCTAATAGAAGCTGAAGCTGGTGAACATTAGCCTGCTCTCTAAGAAGAAGCTTTATTGACCAGTGAGGAACTCTTTGGAATTTAGTAAAACATTAGAATGCCAAGGATGCTGCAGAGAATAGTGCCACAAAGGAGGCTAAAAGGAAAAGCTACTTATCTATAGATTGATCTGTAAAGGCCATTTAACATGCTCTCAGACATCCACTGTTGAAGGAGGGAAGGAAGGAGAAAAAAGGTAGGGAAAAGTAAATGAATATATCTTTAAAGTCTATAGCTTCAACATGACATGATCCTATGGAATTACTTTCCCCTTTAAAACAAATTTACTAGTACTCAAGACTTTACCAAATACTGATTACAAGTGGGCTCTACTTTGCTTCCAAATTTCCTATTCATGTTTTCTTTCCCATCAACTCTTTCCATGATCATACTGTTGCTGAGCAGTAATATTTAGACAAGTCCTCAGTTGTGATTTCTCCTTCCAAACACACAAAGCATGAGAATAAGTTGTGTTCTGGATGCTAGCTGGCTGTTTCAGGTGGCCCCATGCAGGGTGAATGTCTCATTTTATCATGACCCCTATTTACTCACTTTCAAAATCTAGGAGATCCTGACTCAGAAAGTGGTCTCCTCCTGGCTGACTTCCCTCAGCCATACCCTCAAATTCAGAATGAATAGTGAAGCCTAGGGCCTTCTGATACAAGTATTGTAGTATATTTTGTTCCAGAGTACAACTGATTTCTAGTGCTCATTCCTAGAAGTGTGACACGGAATTCCTCTACTTGCAATTATGAGGATGTGAGTAACGTTATACTCCTTATGCTGTGCATTCTGCTCAGATTATCTTAAAACCCATATCTCCATTTTTTTGCAGTGGTTCTCAACCTTCCTAACGCCACGACCCTTTAATACAGTTCCTCATGTTGTGGTGACCCCCAATTTCATTGTTACCAATTGAACATAATTAAAGCATAGTGATTAATCACAAAAACAATATGTAATTATATATGTGTTTTCTGGTGGTCTTAGGCGACCCCTGTGAAAGGGTCACAGCCCACAGGTTGAGAACCACTGATTTAGAGAGTTTCTAAAGCACATGTTGATGTTATGCCTTTTTCAACTATCATCTTTTTGGTAGAATTTATCATTTATCCATATTTATATACATTTAGGTCCTTAATTATCTCTCCTGAATGAATAAGTAATGTGGGAATAAAAACCCAACTCCTGTAACTGCCCATGTGATTTGGTGCTTACCTTTACAACCTAAGCTTCTACCATATTCATTCTTGCTCGATAAGCTCCAACTGGCAATTTGTTCTTATAACTCATTAAGCTCTTTCCTGCCTCAGGACCATAGCATTTTCTAGTCTTTATGCCAGGAATGCTCTCCCCCCGTTTTCACATGGCTGGATTCTCTGTTCCTTCAGGTCTAGCTTAAGCATCACCTCTTCATGGAAGCCTTGCTAGTGACTCCTCTGCTTCATTATTTTCTATCACAGACCCCGATTTTTAAAAATTAGGCTCTTGTTGTTGTCCAATTGTTCATTGCCTGGCTCTTTTATGAAAAAGTGAAGTCTCAGAGAATAATAATTTGTCTGTCTTCTTCATTGCTATTTCCCCACTGCTGGGCATAGAATATATTTATGATAAAAATGTGCTGGAAAAAAATGAATAAAGGTGTAATGCTGTTTCTCATCTGTGTCAGACCCCACATCTTCCATAGGAACAAGCACTCTTTTACACCTTCAATTTTCTTCCTATTGACCTCAAATATATCTTTTATGTTCTCCCTACATTGTTGTTGTCCTGTCAATGAGGAAGATATGCCCTTCTTTCTAAGGTTATTGTTCTAGCCCACCCCTTCTCTGATCTTCTATAAGTTAGCTCCTCCTTCACTTGTTTAAGTCTTCCATCATCTTACAATAATCCTTCTTTGGACTTCTAGGCCAAGATGGAAGACTAAAGGCTCTCTTTCAAGAAATCAACCAAGAATAAGGATAATGAGAAACAGAAATGAAACCAATGGAAGTAAGAAGCACCCATAATCCAAACATCACTCTTTTAAAAAAGTCTGCCATTATTGGAAAATTGAACCAGGGCAGAGGAAGACTCTGATATAAGAAACAAGATACAAGGGCTCTCTGGTTGAGCAAGAAGAACAGAGAGATCGTTCCAGTGGCACACTCTAAGGGACAGGAAATGACCCTTGCCGGGAACAGGGGGTCTGAGATGCATGAGAGCACCGGGGAAATGTTCTGAGCACTGCTTGGCTTCAGGTGTCATAAGTGATAGTGTTAAATGTGTCATCCCTTCAAGAAGCAGGATGTGGATTGGTTAAGGCAAGCAAGAAAGGATCTATGGTAACCAGCGTGAATGCTCAGCCTTGAGCTCACCTGTCACCGTACAAAAGGGTTACGATGAAAATGAGTCAAGGGAAGAGAAATGATGGAGTCCAGAAAGAGGCCATTGTCTAGGGGAGGGTAGTGGTGGAGGAAAATGACTCAGAATTCAAACTGCCCTAGCTCGGTTCCTTACCCTGTTTCCCATCCTAGCCTTTCTCAAAGAGCTGGCTCAAGACAAACAGACCAATTTAAGGATGAGCAATCATAAGTAAAAGGATAACATGGAATGTATTCACAGATACCACACACACATACACACAAAAGAGAGAGATAGTGGAATATGACCACTCAAAAAGGCAACTGAACAATACAAACCAGAAAAATTATGTCAGGATAAAGATAATTTATGATCAAATAATTATCTGTTAATGAATAGAGGTCAAAGTAGAAAAACTGAGACAAAGAAGAGAAGATAAAGCAAAAGAAGACACTGAAAGTGAATGAACAGATTTTAAAAATGAATAAAATATAAAAACTAAAACTACATGAAACTGAAAGTCACCTTATCAACAATGAAAGGGAAAACTATCTTTGGTAAAAACAGCTGGGGTTTAGCTTTCTGCAGTACAGCAGACCAGATACACTGAGAAACCTGCCCGCTGAGAAACACTGGGTGCTAAATAAATCATGGCAAATATACTTTCAAATGTATTCTGAGCACACTAGAAAGGAAGGGAAATCACTAGGAGCCAAAATACACACCACACACACACACACACACACACACACACACACACACACGCACGCACACAGTACAAAAAAAAAAGGACAGGGAAAAAATCAGAACAGTAGCAAGGCCAGAAACTGGGGTTGCTCTGGACATAAACGCCAGTACCATTATCAGAGCACTCTATGCATTGTGGGCAAGGAGATGGACGACTAAAGCCTTGGGTCTTGCAAGTTGGTGCCGCAGGCACTGAACCTGAGGGGCCCACAGTGAGGCTGCTCCTTCAGGGAAAAGATAGGCTAGAGACAGTACCCTTCATCAAGTTAAATAAATTACTTTCTATTCCTAATCGCGAAAATTGTTTTAATAAAAAAGGCTTCATTTTATTGAATTTTGTTCTACATTGAGATCATTGTTTCCCTCCTTATCTTTGTATCATGAAAACTAAGCTGTGGTAATTTAGCAAGGTCAGAGAATACATTTTATACATATATCAAATAACTGTAGTGGATACTGAAGTGCTTCTCCCAGATCCCCTCTTCAGGACCCATATATCCATTCCTCAACCACTGGGAATATTGGTGGTTGGCCACGGTCAGCTTCATCCTTCACTGGTAATTTCCCTCAGCCTAGGGAACTGCCTTGCCTAAGGTCATGCTTCTTCTCCAAGACCAGTCCAAACCCAATCATTGACTGATGTAAGGATACAAAGACCAAACACCTTTGCCTCAACTTAGGGCAACTCGGAAGGGTCATTCCAGCTCTAGGGTTCCCAGGATGCCTCAGTTACAACTGGCACTGTGGGTCATCTTCTCTCCTTACCCAGAGCTGTCTTCCTCACTTCCTAACAGGTGTATCTCCCAAGAACCCCTCTTTCTGCATTGACTCTCCATCTTAGAGCCTGTTCAAGTGGCACCCAATCAAGATAATGGCATTCATGTAAAAACACAACAGATATTGCTAAACATGAGAATATTTGTGGTAAGTAAACTACCATAAAGAAATGTATAAAGAGTAAATATTCTTTGCAGTATCACCCTGTAAAGATAGTCATTGTCAAAAGGACAAGTGTATCATTTAAGATATTGTTCCATTCATGTAAAATGCATTCCATACATTATTTTACAAAATTAGAGCAGTAATTTAATTTAAAAATATTTTAAGGACATACCCCATTTTTTCTTAGGTGTTTCATGGTACTCCACTATATGATCATGTGCCATAATTTACTTAAGCACTCACTAATAGATATGTATAGTCACTCCAATTATTGCAATTTCCAATAATCCTGAAATGGTATGTTATGTGAAGGGTTTTTTTGTATGATATGAATGCCTCAGAGGAAAAAATTACTAGAAGTGAACCTCCTGGATCTGAGGCGACCATTGCACGTTGAGCTGACTTTCACAAAGTTCCACGCCATACTGTCCCTGTCCTTGACTATTGAGATAGCCACTGGCTTCAGTTTTGTTGTTTTAATTCTACCTATGTTTTTTCTTGGCCTCAGAATTACCTTATTGAAACTTTTAAGAACTTCACGGTTTAAAACTTTCAATGCCACCTCTCCCCTTCACTTGCAGAATAAAATAAAAAAAGTTTTTGTACAGCAAATGAAACCATCAACAAATTGTAAAGACAACTCACTGAGTGGGAGAACATATTTTGTGATGATACATCTGATAAGGGGTTAATATTCATAATTTATAAATAAATTATACAACTCAACACTAAAAAAATTTTTTTTAAATGGCAAAAAAGACCTGAATAGACACCTCTCCAAAGAGGACATACAGATGGCCAATAGACACATGAAAAGGAGTTCAATGTCACTAATCATCAGAGAAATTCAAATTAAAACCATAATGAGCTATCACCTGACACCTGTCAGAATGGCTATCATCAATAAATCCACAAACAGTAAGTGTTGGCAAGGATGTGGAGAAAAGGGAATATCTCATCTATTATTAATTTGTGCACTGTTGGTGGGAATGCACATTGATACAGCCAGTGTGGAGAACAGAATGGAGTTTCCTCAAAAAATTAAAAATAGAGCTGTCTTATGACCCAGCAATTCCACTTCTGGGAATATATCTGAAGAATCCAGAAACATCAATTTGAAGAAATATATGCACCCCTATTGCAGTGTTATTTACAATAGCCAAGATAGATTTGGAAGCAGCCCATCAGTAGATGAGTGGTTAAAAGAGCTGTGGTAGATTTACACAATGGAATACTACTTGGCTTTAAAAAAGAAGGGAATCTTATCTTTTGAGACAGCATGGATTGTGCTAAGTGAAATATGCCAGTTAGAGAAAGACAAGTACCATATGATTTCACTTATGTGTGGAATCTAATGAACAAAATAAACAAACAAAATATAAACATACTCATAGATACAGAGAACAGACTAACAGTTGTCAGAGGGGAGGGGAGTTGGGGGGGCGGGGTGAAAAAGGTGAAGGGATTACGGGGGGGAAAAACCCAGACGTAGACAACAGTGTGGTAATTACCAGAGGGAAAGGAGATAGGGGAGGTAGAAAAGGGTAAAGGGGGGATAAATAATGATGGAGGAAGATTGACTTTGGGTAGTGAACACACAATACAATATACAGATGATGGATTATAGCACTGTACACCTGAAATCTATATAATTTTATTAACCAATATCACCCCAATAAATTGAATAAAATAAAATAAGACAGCCAATCTGAAAAATAAAATATACAATGATATCATGTTAATTAAAATAAATTAAAATATACAATGATATCATGTTAATTGAAATAAATTAAAATAAAAATGAATGGGGGGGGAAAAAGTCCCCTTGTGATCTGGCCCCAAATTCTGTTTTTTTCCAGCTTCTTCCAGGAACCCAATCCCCAGACTCCGTGTAGTTTCCCAAACTTACCACACATTTCCAAGTATCCATTCCTCTGGGCTTTTTATAACTACAGCTTGAAATTCATTACTTTTTTCCTCAATATCCAAGCTCTATCAAGTGTTACTTTTGTTGTGCAATCCTATCCCTCCAATTCCTAGTCAGAAGTAGTTACTTTTTCCCTGCCCCCCATGCGGCCTTCTGCTTATAACACTAGCCCATTTAACTCTGGCTCTTCTATGCCCTTTAACTTGCTGGCCCCTCTAAGCTGGCAGAAGGCTCCTTCTATCTGCAAGGACCCCTCGCATGCTGCTCTCTTTGCCTGGAATGCCTCTCACCACACCTCCCAGCTCATCCTTAGCATGGAGATGGGATAAGAAATCTCAGAACCTCTAAGAAGCCTGCCCTGAGTTGCCCCTTTTCCTGGCATGTGCTGTCATAGCACACTATGCTTATTCTTTATACTACTGAACATACTTTTGATTAAATAATTGTCTGTGCAAATACTTGGTTCTCTTCCCAGTGGAATGCAAACTCCATGAGAACAAGAACCAGTCTATTTCCTTGCCATTGCATTGTCACATCTCTCTTGGTGCTTTATATTTTTACTAGGGGCCCAGTACACAAATTTGTGTACCTTGAAAGGAACTGTGGGCCGTGGGCACAGGGGCGGGTCTTGGCCTATCCTTTGTGCCCCCCCAGCCCCTCCCACCACAGACCCCTGGTCCCCTGTCTGCTGGCAGCCCTGCTCCGGCTGCTGGAGCAATTGGGGCTGGCACCATCAGCGGGTGCGAGTGGTGGCTCCAGCCCCAATTGCCCCACAGGAGCAGGGGGAGGTGGAGAAGCCCTCAGGGGCAATTGGGGTCAGCAGCCGCTGCTCGCACCCACTGATGACACTGAGCGATCAGGACCAGAGCCGGGCGCTGACAGCGGGTGTGAGTGGCGGCTCTGGAGCTGGCAGCTTGTGACTAATCACTATGCTTTAATTATGTTCAATTTGTAACAATGAAATTGGGGGTCACCACAACATGAGGAACTGTATTAAAGGGTCACGGCACTAGGAAGGTTGAGAACCACTGCACTAGAGGCTTGCCCTGATGGCAGCTAACAGCGCCCCGCTTGGGTCTGGCACTCCTGTTCACCTGCTCCACCATCCTGCTGCAGCCGATGCTCGCCATGTTTCTCGCACACCCCATGGTGGTCAGCACATGTCATAGTGACCAGTTGTTTAGTTTTGGTTGTTTTGCCATTCGGTCTATTTGCATATTAGAATATATACATTTCTGAACTCTTTATTTTGAAATAATTGAAGACTCACAAGAACTTGAAAAAATACAGAGTTCCTGTGCATCCTTCATCCGGCTTGTCCCATGACAACATCTTATGCAAGCATGATAGATTTTTAAAATCAGAAAACTGACGTTGGTAAAATACTCTTAACTAAGCTATAGCCCTATTCAGATTTCACTAGTTTTTACATGCACTCCTTTTCTGCAGGGTGTGTTGTGCTATGGAATTTTACTGCATATATATGTTTGTGTAACCACTACCATGTTCAGGATTCAGAAAGCTTCCATCACCACAAAGAAACTCCCTAATGCTTTCCCTTTAGAGTTACATCCTCCCCGCAACCTCATCCCTGGCAATCTGGACTCTGTTCTCCATCACTGTACTTTGTCATTTTGAGAACATCATATATTTGTTATCTTTCCCAGTGCTTTAGGAAGACTGCATTATATCTCCACTATGTATGGGTCAGAGGTTTCACAAGCAAGATCTTATCTGAAAATCACAACTACCTTGAGGCAGCTATTACTACTATCTTTCCATTTTTATAGATAAAAATCCTTATATTTAGAGAATTTTAATAACTTTTCCAAAGTTAAAAGTGAATAAATGGCCAACCAGAATGTAAGGCCAGACAGTGGGACCCCAGAGCCATCGCTTTTAATGTCTATAACTATAATTTGCATGAACATACTTCTGAAAGAACCAATAATTGAATGAATGAAAAATTAAACACCAAAGACTATTTCATTTCTGGGTCCTCTAGAAAGGCCTGCACATAGCAGGGATTCAATGAACATGTAGTGAGTAAAATGCTTGGTTAATCATTCTAGAAAAACCGAAAGAAAAAGAAGGAAGGTCATATATGGAGAAAAATCATCAGTCTGGTACCCTGGATTGAACATGACATACAAAAGCCATAGGAAAAGCATGGAACGCAGAGCAAGTTAGGGGAATCATTCTTGTCTTTGCTGTAATAAGTACATTAGTGGAATTTCAAACATCCTTGCAAGGATTATTTAGCCAGGTACATCATCCCTCTGGAAAATTCATGTCCACAGGATAGAGAAGCAGTACTGACCTAGAATATTTGCTGGTCTTAACTGATATTTGGATCTTGTCTTATACCTTGGAGCCATGTTCCCTTCCTTACTCAAATTTTAGTTACTAGGCTCCTATCTTAGTCTCATATCATTTTGAGGACATGAGTGTTTCCTGAAAATACCAGCTCATGGGGGAATTGTTCTTTTATCCTTTTTAAATATATGTTTTTATTGATTTTTAGAGAAAGAGGAAGGGAGATTTAACATGGATGGAAAAGAAACATCATTGTTTGGTTGCCTCTTGCACACCCCTACCAAGGATTGAGCAATCTGGGCATGTGCCCTGACCTGGAATCAAACCAGCAACCTCTTGGTTCATGGATTGACACTCAACCACTGAGCCATACCTGCTCGGCTCTTTTCTCTTATTAGTGTTTCCTTTTGAAAATACAAGGAAAAAATGTATACACCTACACATATATGTCTATAAGTTCCTATGTGTGTGTGTGTATGTATATATATCCTCTTCTTAGATGTATAGAATATCATACTATATGACCTTGTTTTGCTGTTTCAGAATATATCCAGGAAAAATAAATCATCTTTTAAAATAAACCACTATGTGACAAAATGTCAAAATAAAGTGAGAGTGAGAATCCCAGGAGGTAAGCACAGGGGCCTGCTTCCCTTCAGGGGTATCCGTCACACCACAGTGACCCTGTGCTTGTCTTATGAAGCTCTGTGGGATTCAGGAGACAGGAGATAGAGTGCACATAAAGCTAGTCCCCAGAGGGTCCTGCCTTCAGAGTAAGGGTGAATGAGAAACGACCATGGGCAGAGTTGAGGACAGTGAGGAAACAACCTTCTGGAACTTGAGCTCTGTATTGAGAGGAAAAAATTATCCTGAATATTCATGACCATAAGATAGTCATCAGAACCATAAGACAACCACCGTGTGGGCTTGTGCCTGATATGTGCTTTCAGGTGTAGTGGTCTGAAACGCATGTTCTTTTAAAGCACACACTGTGCACATGAAAACTGGTCACCATTTAGGCCAAAAAAGGCAAGTTTCAAAGAAATTTCAGAGTATCAGTATCTGACTGATCATAGACTCTGAACAAAATGCAATCAAGTTTGAAATCAGTGATAGAATGAATACAAATCCTATACATTTGGAAATCTGAAAATATAAGAACTCCTTCTGGGACTCGGGATGGCGTGACCACGCGTACCTGTGGAATGTCAGAACCCGCATCCTGTAACCTTTAGAGTGAGTGTTTGCAGCGGGCCAGCATCACACCGCACCAATCGATGCTGTCATCCAACACGCTATTCTCTGTGACGTGAGGCCATTTTTAGGGCAAACTGAAGGAAGCTCACATTTTTTGACTGCTTGTCATGTGCCAGATACTGTTTTATATACTCTCTGTCTTTCACTGCCCTTCAACATAACTCAGATACGTCAGTTTTTGTGAGCCCTCTCTTTACATTACGAAACCAGGATTTTGAGAGCTTATAAAATGAAGTGGTGGATTCATTAGGAACTGGTAGATCCAAAATTGGAACCCAGGTCTGTCTGTCTCCACAGCTCATGCCTTTGACTACACTGTGTTTCTTTCAGCCTCACACAGGTGAGATCACACCTCAAGGTGGTCACCTTAGCATTCTCATGACAACAAATAAAATAATTAAGCATATCCATAGTCAATCACACAAGACTATATTTATTATGTTACAGAACCACTGACAATCCATTAGCATCGGTAGAAGTTTCCTTTTAGAAAACTATTTGGACTTTTGTCATCATAAAATCACTGAATAATCAAACTCTTGCTGTCTCTCTCTTTTCTTAATAAAATGGGACTATAGTCTAGTTATTAGGATTATATTAAAATGAGTATCCACAGGGCAGCTATAAGCACATAGGAGAGACATCCAGCTAATTGCAACTTGAATTTAAAGTTGCCATCTGAGAATAAAATTAGGAAAAACCTCATTGAATCGAGTCTAATAAAATTTAAGTAACTAAGTAGAGCATCTGTTGTAGAAGCTCCTGATCATAGGTGGCTCTGTGTCAATGACTTCCTACATTCAGTGCCTTGGATGTAGAATTGGAACAGCTTGACCAGAGTACTACTGTAATAGTGGAAGCAGAAGCCTGATCGAATGAATCAAAGCCTGCAAGAAGGATATGTCAACAGGAGAAAAGTGATGGTCACAGTGGGCAGTAGCTTACGGGCATAGAAGAGCAGAATGTGCCCTCAGCTTTGTCCAGAGAACAGGGTGCCCTGGCCACCCAAGGCAGCATTCTGGTTTACTCAGCAAGTCAATCCCTAGGTTGCAAAAGGAGGCATCAAACTATAGTAATTTGATGATTTAACACAAATATCATCCAATTACTGCCTTGATTTCTAGTTCTTCCAGAAATCTCTTGGCTACTCTTTGTCTTCCTCAAAGTTGTTTGCCTCTAAGGAGAGCTTACGCAGACTCCAACCTTCCTGATGATCTTTTTGTCATTATAAGTTGCTAGAACTATCTTTCTGAGTTCAACTTTAGTTAGCATGAATTCATTTACTGAGAGAAGAATTACCTCGAAATAGACTGAAAAAATGGAGGATCTGGATTTTTGGTGTCTGGATTAGGCTATGACAATTGAATACTGTCTCAGGACACTAGGACACCCACAAATGGCCACCTCACTGCCTCTCAATTGCTATGGAGAGGAATTGAACCATGGCCTGCTGGTTCATATGTCGGTGCTCAACCACTGAGCCATGCCGGCTGGGCTAAAAGGACATCTTGAAGGGAAACTTTTTGGAAAGTTGTGCTGGGCTGGCAGGGCTGCTTGTGAAGTATGGCTGCGCATGCTCCTTCCCCTCACTGCCTCCCATCTCCCCTCCTTGTCCTTCACCTTCCCACGGGTGTCTTGTCTCTGGACACATCTCCCAGAGTCAGAATTATGCCTCAACTCTTCTCCTATATGAAAAGGCATGATGAATGAAAGGCCTATCCTGGACTGGCTCTTTGTGATAAAATAAACAAATCGTCAGCATGGCAATTGCACAGGCACAGCTAACGGTTGATATATGTTGTGTAGGTGGGGAGTCCACTAGTTCCTTCCTTGAGGGAAATGTTCCTTTTGATATTGGCTGATATAACACAGGACACTTTGATCCAGCTAAACAGGTAAGAGTTACCTCAAAACACCCACAGGAAATGCAGTAATTTCAGGACACCTACACACCAAATCATTGTTTCCTTTCTTTTCTTCTTCTTCTTCTTTTTTTTTTTTTTTTTTTTTTTTTACAAAGAAGGAGTAGAAGGTGGGGGTAGGGGAGATAAGAGAGAGACAGAGATAGCTACATAGAGAGACAGAGAGAGGTAAGGAGGGAGATAGATAGGCAGAGAAGGAAGAAGAAAAGTGAATAGTATTTATTTTTTCTTTTCTATTTTTTAACCAACAACTAATAATGCATCTTGTTCCTGGTGCCCCAAATAAAAGAACACAAAAGATCCTGATTTGGGGGTCATATTTTTGAGAATAGGAATCACATGTCTATTTTATAGTAGGCCTCACATTATTTATGTCACTGAAGATCAATTCTAGCTTTTCTTGACCACATATTTCATAGTATTTCATTTACAGATATAAATATGGAAGGCAGCTATCTTCATTTTCTGAGATTCTTTTGTGGCCTTTTGCCCAGAGAGAATGGGAACTCTGTAAAATGATACACAGGGCAAGATAATTCTCTACAATTTCCAGGGAACTATGAAAGGAAGATTTTACTCATTGAACCCGGTTGTCTGCATATCTGAGTTGGTGGTCTAAAAGCAAGGCCACCTCTGATAAATTTCATATGTTCATAAACTTGAAATAAACCATTTGGTCAATTGTGTAACATATCTGACTTCCTTAGAGAAGAACTTCTTTAAATGTCAGAATTAGATAGTTATTCATGATAATACTGGTAAAATGCACAAAAATGGTATTGGCAGAGAGTAAGTGGGAAACTGTCTTTTATGGTTAGAATAGAAGAACATATCCATATTAGTCTCATAGTTTTACTATATCTATTTTTTCATATCAACATAGATAAACTATGTTACTTAAAACCCTATTAGTTTTAACTTACTTTATATTTCATTGTTATTCTCAAAATTTGTTACTTGAAACAAATTTCTTGACACCCCTGGTTTTGTCTGGGGACCAATGTGCCAACCCAAAAGGATGAATCATAATTCGTTTAAGCCCCTGTGGTAACCTCGTCCCCTTCTGCTTCCACTTGCTTCCTCAGCGTCCCCTGCTGCTTATTCTAGCCAAGTAACAGTTCTCACCAGGAGACCCATGGGAGAGTCTGCTGGCAAGGATTCTAGGAAAGATTCATTTGCCTGATGAAGAGACAAACACTGGGGGAGAGCTTCTTCTTCCTGCCTTTAACATGGTCGTGAAGGATGTGAAGTTTGGTATTTATCAACCCTCCTGAGACTGTAGGTGGCAAGTGTAAGGACAAAAAGCCAACACTATGGAGATAGAAAAGTGGAAAATGACTAAGTCTCAAGTGATAATACTGAGCAATATCACTCTGAAACTACCTGCTTACAGGCTTCTTGTTTTGTGAGATATTAAATATCTTTATTGCTTGAGTCACGGTTGATTGGATATTCACTCAGCAAATACTGAATTATTTAGACATTGCTCCTGATGCTTGCGCTGCAGCGGCATATCAAATATACAACCTCCCTGGCTTCACAGGCAATGTACCAAGTCAGGGGAGACATCCACTATAGAAACAAAAGATTGGCATGTCATGTGCCAGGGAATGACAATATTGTGGAGAGTATAAAGCAAGGCAAGGGGATAGAGGATAATGGAGGATAATTTCTATAGGTTGCTCATGGAGGCTTTTCTAAGGGCTAATCATTTGAGCAGAGACTTGAAAGAAATGAAAAAGTGAACCAGGTGGCTATCTGGGGAGACTGTTATTTATAGGCAAAAGCACCATTAACTTACATCTCCAATAAGTTTTTATTCATGCTTCAAAACAGAGCTCAAATATCATCATTTCTGGGATGTCTTCCAGGACCTCCCACTCACTAAAATGAATCCCTTTCTCTTGTGGGCTCCTCTATACCTTAACAGGTATTATTATGGTCATCAGGCCCTCTTTTAATTTACTGGTTGACAAAGCTTATAAAGTCACCTTCTCTGGACTGTGAGACTCTAGAAGGACAAGATCAATCCTAGTCACTACTATTTTGGCTCCTAGCATGCAGTACTTGCTACCTCATAGACTTCTCTCCTTAGACTGTTCTGGATATAAATGTGAGGTTTTCACTGTAGTGTGATTAATAATGGGCACCTATAATAAAATTTTGTTGAAGGGAGATTATGTTTTGTGCTGAAGAAATTTGTCTTGCAAGCACTGGGAAAGCTGACTACTCTGAGATAGCATGTACAAACTAAGCAGGTCACCTAGGCAGGCAATCTTTGGTTTTCACTTAGGAGAGAAAAATATATAAGATGGCTGAGAAGTAACCTGGTTCCCTATCAGGTACATCTGTCTGCCTATAGATCCTGAATGAATCCTCATCTGTAAACCTTCCTCTTAGGCAACTCTCACACTCATTTCAGTGCAGAGGAAAGCATATTGTTGGCTCAACTCTAAATGAACTGGGTTTGCCATAAAATACAACTTAGCAGATATTGTATTTTTAACATCAAAGGTGAATAGAAAGAAAAAAGGGCACGTGAAGAAACTGAAAACATCAGTGAAGGCTTAAAGAAAATGAAAAAAAAAATTATTATAGGCACCTGTGTGAAAATATAATAAAGAGGCTCAGCGGATATTAAGCGTATTTTTGTTTGTTTGTTAATCCTCACCTAAGGATATATTTTCCATTGATCCTTAGAGAGAGTGGAAAGGAGGTAGGGAGTTAGGGGGAGAAAGATAGAGACCGAGAGAGAGAGAGATAGACATTGATGTGAGAGAGTCATATTGATTGGTTGCCTCCCCAGGTAAGTGCTCTTGACCTGGAATCGAACCCATGACCCTTCTGTGAATAGGCTGGCACACTAACCACTGAACACACCAGCCAGGTCTATGAAGTGTACTTTTAAATTAAATCCAGAATTTTCAGAATAAAGTAAACAATGTATTTTTTTTAAAATGTCACCCTCAATAGCAAAACAGGAGGAAAGGCATTTGCTTTTATTTATAATCTCAAATAGAATCAAATTCCCTTTCCTGTGTGTTATGTTGACAGACATTAAAATTAATAATATTTTAATATGTTTGCTTTCCATTTAAATAAAACTCTTTTAAAATCAGAAATAAAACTAATGTCTTTTACATTGTAGGGGTATAATGATAAAACCTACAGCTAACATCATACTCAATGGGCAAAAACCAAACTCATTTCCCCTAAGAATGGGAACAAGACAGGGATGCCCACTTTCACCACTCCTGTTCGGTATAGTACTGGAAGTGCTAGCCATAGCAATCAGACAAGAAGAAGAAATAAAAGGCATCCAAATTGAAAATGAAGAAGTAAAACTGTCCTTATTCGCAGATGACATGATACTATACATAGAAAACCCCAAAGACTCCATCAAAAAACTACTAGACCTAATAAATGAATTCGGCAATGTAGCAGGATACAAAATTAACACCCAGAAATCTATGGCCTTTTTATACCAATAATGAATAGAACAAAGTAGGAGGGATCTCAATACCAGATATCAAGCTGTATTACAAAGCCACTGTTCTCAAAACTGCCTGGTACTGGCACAAGAACAGACATATAGACCAATGGAATAGACTAGAGAACCCAGAAATCGACCCAAACCACTATGCTCAATTATTATTTGACAAAGGAGGCAAGATCATACAATGGAGTCAAGACAGTCTCTTTGATAAATGGTGCTTGGAAATTTGGTCAGATACATGCAAAATAAAAAAGAAACTAGATCACAAACTTATACCATACAAAATACAAACTCAAAATGGATAAAGGACTTAAATTAAGATTAGAAACCATAAAAATCCTACAAGACTCCATAGGCAGCAAAATAACAGACATATGTTGTAGCAATATCTTTACCAACACAGCTCCTAGGGCAATGGAGACTAAGGAGAAAATAAACAAATGGGACTACATCAAAATAAAAAGCTTCTGCACAGCAAAGAGATCATCAACAAAGCAAGAAAGCCCACTGCATGGGAGAACATATTTGCGAATGATATTTCAGATAAGGGTTTAATCTCCAAATTTACAGAGAACTCATAGGAACAAAAGGAAGATAAACGATCCAATCAAGAAATATTTTTAAAAAGATAATTCCTAGATACATTTTCTTTGCGTTTTCATTTGAGGTTTCAAATTCTATTTTTCATGTTTCCTAAGGAAGCGGGTACCATACATACAGTTTCCATCACAAGAATAAAAATAAGTTTTAAAGGATTGTAGAATAGATCAGTACATATAAAGGATTCACTACGTCTTTAGAAGAACATGATTGTAACACCAGAAATGGTTTAGAAAGACCATATTTCTAAAAAGTTCATCCTGGTACGTGCTGGTTTGTTCCTTATGCATTAGATGCTCTCGCAGGTTAGAACATATTCAAACTTCCAGGACCACTCTGGACCCCCTTCCTCTTTGTTAAGGGAGGGGCATCCTCCCATCTTCACCATGAGAGGATCAAGGTTAGTTTAGCAACAGCCAGCATCTGGTCTAGAGCAACCAAATAGCACCAGGGACAAAGGTGTACTGGGGAGGTGATGAGATTGGATTCCGTGTATTACGCAAACTGAGCAGCTGCAACTGAATGGGATTCATAGATTTGAATTAATGGAAAACATACAACTGTTCTTTGTCATCGAAAGGGCTTCTTTGGATTTGCAATTGGAGACACATGTAGGATCTTTAAGAGAGGCAATTTTATATTCATCATACTTTTTTTGCTGCTCTTCCTCTCTTTCTTCATCTTTTTTTTTGTTTTGTTTTTGATTGAAACCTTAGCCTATTTTCTTAACTAGAAGAGTATCTGCCAGCAGAAAAGTCAACAAACTCATAGGAGACAAAAGACATTCTTAGTTTGATTGCTCCTAATAAGCTTCAGTGCTTCCAGACCACATAATGTCATAGAATTGTTTGTAATGCTCTTTTAAAAGGGTGACAGGGTTCAGAAATAAACTGCACGTGGTAAGAAGAGCCTCCCATGGGTTATGCCTGCAAAGTGAGTGGCGAGGCTTTGGGAGCGTAGGTGGTTTCCGGCCATTAGCGTTACTAACCAGGCCGGCTTAGCATTTATGGGAATCTACTCAGAGCAGGATGACACAGGCAACCTTCACTAAGCCACCCTGCCTGATTTCCTCAAGGTCATGCTGAAACAAACTTTCCTCCAATCATCTTTGATTGGAACATTTCATTATTTTTATACATCCTTGAGATAGAGAGGGGCCAGGCAGTAGATGCATTAGGTCCATGGGTCACACAATCATACTGAGTGCTTTGTGCCCGCATAAAGCAATTACTGTCAACTCTCAATTAACCTCGTTATTGGAGGAAGCATTAATGTAGAAAATACAAATCCTAGATAACCTATCCGTGTCTTTCTTGCTGCCATAGTTGCAGCTGAGGGGAGAGACAGATAATGGAAGCGCCAGGGGGAGCTTGGGGTTGAGAGGTCTCTTCAGGAAACTGTGAGCAGAGGTGATAAATTCAGCTGCCAGTATGCCCTCTGTTTATGCCGGCTGCCCTTCTGCACGGCACCAGGAAGCAAAAATAACATTGCTTTCCCCGCAACTTCTGGCTGCGAAACAAAAGGCGTTGGGCAGGGACGCCAGCAGAAAGCGGCAGGGAAGGCACACGGAGAGGCTGGCAGTCACCTGGCAATCAGAGCCCAGAGGCCTGGAGGCCACAGGCTGGTTCTCAGCCACTCTGCACCTTCCTCCATAGGCAGCTCCATTCCCAAGGCTCTTGGGGACAGTGCTCGGGTGTTTTACCCTCTAGGATTTTGACTGTGTCAACCCAATGTGGTAAAATGTGTCTAATTGCCAATGTTATATTTGCTCATGTGATAAGCATTCTTTCACTACAGATTCCTACACAAATAACTGCATGTCCCGAAGGTCCTGGGTGTTAGTACTATTCCCATCATTCTCAGGTAAGAAACCTTCAGGTTGGCACCTCATCCAGGCCAGGAGCCACAGGAGGGATGAAGATGACGCCTTTTCAAGGGATCCCTCATGGCATTGCTCCAGGAAGGGGTGACATTTCAACAAGAGGAAATGTTAAGTGATAAAGGTAAAACTACAGTGGGCTTCAAGGACTCACTGAGCAGGTGAGAGCTTTGGGGAGAAAGAGAGAAGGGGTAGGGGACTAAGGTCACAGCACAGACAGGGGAGAGAGCTGG
>NW_006285042.1:3175408-3195480 GCF_000327345.1 Myotis davidii | reverse complement strand
GAAAGAGAGCTGGGAAAGAGCCTTGGGGAAAGGAAAGCCAAAAAATTATAAAATTATACGTTTGATGAAGAAAATATTTTGGGTGTGTTAAAAAAGAGACAACAGACTCAAAATGGCCTTATTTGTACTAGGCCCCATGTCAGCAAACCACGATTTAATACTTACGCTGGCTGCAGTTTCAGCTTGCCAGGAACATAACTTTTAACCAGGTAACATGGCATGGATAGGTTAGCATTAGTGAGATAATCCAGCCCATAGTCCCTTCTGTTCCCCTTAGGAGAGCAATCTTGCCTGAAAAAACACATTCTTTCCTAATAATTTCCTTTTCCACCCCCTTTCTGCCTTTAAAAAACCTTCCCTTGTCTATAGCTCTGTGGGTTTCTTTTATTTGCTAGATGGGATGCTGTCCAATTCATGAATCACTGAATAAACCAAATCTGATCCCTAACATCACTAGGTTAAATTTTTGTTATTTAACAGGTTAAAAGTATATAAAAAGCCAAATTCATATTCTCTGTGAATACGAATTTGCAATTAATGGAATCAAGGAAGAAGCCATTGGCCAGTTTTTGCCTCAAAATGAATTTGTGAATATTAGAGTGAGAAATCCGGTAGAAATTGGATAAGTAGGTACAAAAAGTCAAGTGAAAGAGTAAGAGAGAAACAGTGGAAAAATATAAGGAGATTTCTGGAGACTATTGGCCAGGATTCTTCTTAATATTAGGGGGAAAGAGCGAGATGAAGGGAGAAAAGAGACGGGAGAAATAAATATAACAGGTACTTAAGGCTAGTGACTGTAAAATGGGAAGGGTCTCATAATAGCAGGGAAGATTTTGAATATGTAAATCCTGACTACAAAATGTCAGCAGGCAAGAAAAAAATAACAGAGAAATGAATGAAGCTGCACCTCTCTGATTACTTAGTCTGTGAATTTTTCTATGAAGCTCATTAGCTAGGGAAGGTGAATTCAGATGCAATGAAAATGTGATGTTATGACTTCTGGTTAAAAAGGAAGGAGGAAATCAAAGGTATCATTGCTTCTCTTTCCTCTTTCAAGACACAAAGACAACAATAAAAATGGTGAAACATAGAGGATAATACCAGATGTAACCAAATAAGCAAGCAAATAGAAAGTCCCCCATTCTTTGTACAAACCATGAAGCTTACATGGACCAAATTCAAGAAGGACACTGAAAGCTGCAGAACATCTCAAGTGTCAAATAGGAGCAAAAATTCTGGCCAATGTGATGTCAAAATGTCTAAAGAGCATATGTAATGAGCCTTTAAGGAGAGTGGCGAGACTCAACAGTTGAAGCCCTAGAAGATACATGGTTTGACATATAACAGAAGGAGAGGCAGATGCTAACAGAAAACATGTTAATATTGTATTCCTATTTACTTTTATATTGTGTTTTTATTGTATTCCTTCTAACCAAGGAAGAATTCCAGAGGCAATGGCATGTCTTTAGAAATACCAAGGGAGTAAAGAATAAAAGGAAACCAAAAAAGTCCACAGATTTAAGTTTTCTAGATAATTCTTCCATGCAGGAAGTATATATTTTTAAACCTTATGCCAATGGCAATTTTCTCTCAGGTGAGTATTTTGATGCGAAGCATTGGAATTTTATAAGGCAAGTCCAAAGAAGGAAATACTAAGTAATACATAAAACATTGAACTCTGTTAAGCAACAGAAGTTGAGAGATTTGCTAGATGGCACCAATCTGAGCACCCACTTAGTTTTGCAGGGGTAAGGGTGAGGGAATGAGAAAAAGTGTGACCAGATTATAATACACTCCTTGTATTGTTGTCAAGAGCTACGGGATATTTTATACAAGAACATAATGACTCAGTACATCAAAAAGCAAGTCAGTGATAGTCTGGGCACTTACTAATGGGTCTTAGAGCAAGCATGTAGAGGCTTCCACCAGCTATTTGTATAGATCTGAAAAATGTGCAGAAGAGTCATTGGAAGGATTTAAAAACAACTTTCTGACTTTGACTACACTGAACCTTGAATGTGGTACATGTGCTAGCTCGGGTCACACGGGTGTCTGCTATTCCCAGAAGTCGTGATAGTCTGGGCACTTACTAATGGGTCTTAGAGCAAGCATGTAGAGGCTTCCACCAGCTATTTGTATAGATCTGAAAAATGTGCAGAAGAGTCATTGGAAGGATTTAAAAACAACTTTCTGACTTTGACTACACTGAACCTTGAATGTGGTACATGTGCTAGCCCGGGTCACATGGGTATCTGTTATTCCCAGAAGTCAGCTGGCAAATGAAAAATCTGAATTTAAATTAGGTAATAGACTTTCACTTGACTCACAATTTGAAGTTTATGAGTACTCTCATTCTTCCCCTGGGTATACATGGGTAAAAAACATCTATAGAATCTTTTGGGTCCCTGGCCCTTTAAAGAAACTTGGTTTATGTTTCCAACAGACTCAAACATGTCCAGGACAGACCCAAACATTAAGCAACATTTATTTAGGAGATATTAGCTAATGGCACAGCTGGATAACTGAAGAAGTATGAGTTAATGATGATTTAATGATGATTTCATCTTTCTCATGTTCAAAAATACTAGAATGATCACAGACCCAAGGACCACACACTTGAAATTTGAGCAGCTTAAGAAACTGTGGAAGTGCGTTCCCCCCAAAAAAATTCATATGCTGAAGTCCTGACCTCATAGTACCTCAGACTGTACTTAGAGGTAAGGCCTTTAAAGAGAAAATTAAGATTAAATGAGGTCTCCCATCCAAGTACTAAACAGGCCCTGGGGGTTGGGGGGGTCAATAGGGGGAAAAGGATACATATGTACTACTATTTATAATACTATAAACAATAAAAATAAATAAGTAAAATTTTTTAAAAAAATTAAATGAGGTCAGTGGGGGACCCTAATCCAATATGTGTCTGTATAAGAAGAGGAGAGTATGACATAGATAAATAGAGGGAAGACCATGTGAAAACATATGGAGAAGTAGTCCACTTATAAGCCAAGGAGAGAGGCATCAGAAGAAATCAACCTTGCCAACACTTTGATCTCAGACTTCTAGCCCCCAGGACCAGGAGAAAATAAATTCTGTTGTTTAAGCCACCCAATCTGTGGTGCTTGTGATGGCAGTTATAGCAAACTAATATTTCAATCTCCTATAGTGAACCCCCTTTTTTTCTTAGGAGTATGAAGTAAGACCCAAGTTGCTTTTGTGAATAAATGGATTCTACATCATACTCACAACCCCAACAGGAAAGGCCAACACAGCTAGCATCCAGTCCCGAAGAGAGATGAGCTTCTTGAGTTGCCGCTCTTGTTCTTGGTTCCCACTTCCTCTCGTCAGAAGACTGGAAAGATCAGTCAGCACACAGATGCCAAAGAAGACAGCCTGTATCACCTGGAGGAGACAACAGCTGTTGTTAGTCCATTGGCTCTACAGCGACCCAGGCTGTACAACAGCAAATAAGCTACACGTTTGCAAAACAACACATGATAAGAGAGAATCAGAAGCACATTTAAAAAGCTGGCCGTAAACATAACAAAAGAGAAAGAAAGCTGAGAAAATTCATCTTACAACCATCACTTCCGTTTTTGCTCACCTAAGGACAAATGCAAAACATGCATGCACACACACAGTTCAACAGAAAGCAACATCAATTATCAAAATGACATGTCCATTAATTTAAAATAGAACACATGTGGTCTAGTTATATCGACTAGTGAGGTTTAACAAACATCTAAGACGTGCAAAGAAAAGGATCAGGGTATTCTGAATAATAAATGAGACAACTCAGTCTGACTGTGAAGAAACCTTCCTGTGCTTTATCTGTCAGACTTAGAATTTTTTATCAACTGGAGTGGTAGAAAGCATCTAGTGTATGAGTTGTAGATAAATCAATTGAATGCACCAATCAAGACTGGTGTAGAGCAAATTTTTGTTGTCAAACTTGAAGTAGATGACTTCCTTCTCAGGTTTTCAGTTTTTATGAACTAACATCTTTACAAACACTGTAAACTTAGATTCAACATTGTCACCAAATAAAGTAACCAACTAACTGTACTTTCTCAAATCAATTACAACCTGAATTACTTACCTTAACTATTTTACTTGTACTATCACAGAGAAAGAACACTGAAATGCTATAGCCCAATAACTATTTGTGAAATTCTTAAAGTGGGTGTAAATGCATTAATGATCCAAAGCTATGAGTGGAGGCAGGCAACATACTGTAACACAGCTTGGCAATGATAATTCAAATTATGGAAAGGGCAGGAAATATATTCCCTGAGCTCAACATCAGGCCCATTTAACACCAACAAAAGATTCAGGAGTATTATTCTGGTTTCTTCTATGAGAAATAATTTTCTGATGATATATTTATTTGTAAAAGATACAATTTTATTAATTACCTGTTTAGAAAACATAATTTCTTGGGTAAATTTCCATGTTGGCTGTGGAAGAACCTGTGACAGCTCTGTGGATGGGTTCCCCACTGAGACACAGAACAAATGGAAGAAGGGCCCTCAGAATTACCTGGTTCTACCCCCTTAGCACAGCACTGCCACACTCACATTGTTCCTCACTCTGTTCAAAGTTTTATAGAAGCCATTTTGAAAATTCCCTGTAATGGAAACTTCACCATCAGGCTGCGTTAAATAAACAAAAGTCGTTCAGTACGTTTATATATAATACCCTGGGCTCATTGGATAACACCAAATCCTGTTATTATTAGCCAAGTTTGTCAGAGTAATGTTATATTCTTCCTAATAACTTACCTTCTCTTTCAGCTTCAATGACTTAAGGCTTATTGTTTTCTTTCTAGAACCAGAGAAACCAGAGTAGGAGAAGCTAAGACTTACACAACTGAGCATGGCACAACTGGAGGGTTGGCAAGTTCATATTGTGATGACAAGAAATGACTTAAATGACTCAGGGAATAATTTTATACTTGGGAACATTTTCCATAGCATATATTATGACTTTAGATGTTAGATCTTTATGTCAACCCAAATAGGGTTTGAGAAACTGAAGTGGTCATACTCAGGAATAATAATAATATACATGCTAATCTGGCCAGTGAACATATTAAAAGGTGTCCTGCCTAATCAATAACCAGAGAAATGCAAATTTAGAGCATAATGGGATTGTATTTCTCACCGATGTAATTATTCACAGTTTAATTCTGACAGTACTAAGGATTATAAGGATGTGGAACAACCAGAAGCCTATGGTGGGAATGCAAATTAGGACAACTTTGAAGAACAATTGTCAATATTTAGTCATTTAAAGATGTACATACTCTTATTATCTACAGACTTTGCTATGAAAGATATTCCCTACAGATGTACTAGTCACATCTTTATGAAAGTCAGTTTCAGCATTCATTGCTTCAAAAAAGATGAAACAATTTAAATGTCTCTTAATAATTGAGGATAAATAAATTGTGCTATATTCATACAATGGAATTCTAAGCTCTTACCAATTTTTTTTTTACAACAAAACATTAAACAAAAACAAAAAACAAGAAAACTAGAAAAAAAGCTATATTTTGAAGTTAAAATGTATTTCAAAAAATGCAAAGATAATTTTAAGGACACATGTATATGAAGTAAAATATGCTGTAATGCATGGGAATTAGTAACACTGAATTCAGGTATGTCGACAAAGAGGATAAATATGGCAAAAGGACACAAGGGCTTCAACTGTAATGATCATATTTTATTTAAGTTGATTATAGGGTATATAGAAGTTCATTATTTATTCTCCATATAATTCATTAAAATATTTCCACATAACTTAAAAATAAGAAGTAAAAAAGAGTGGTTTTTATACTTTTCGGGAATAGTTGGGTAGTGTTTTTCAATTCCTTTCCATTCAACTCAGTTTCCCCTACTTTTTTAAAAAAAATTATCTTATTGTTGGAAGTATTACAGATGTCCCCAATTCCCCCCTATTGATTCCCTCCACACTTTCACCCCTCCCCCAGGCCTTCACCACACTATTGTCTGTGTCCTTGAGTTATGCATGTATGCATACAATTCTTTGGTTAATCTCCCCCTCTCCCACCTCCCACACCTTGCCTTCCCTCTATTCCAGGGGTAGGCAAACTTTTTGACTCGAGGGCCACAATGGGTTCTTAAACTGGACCGACGGGGCCGGAACAAAAGCATGGATGGAGTGTTTGTTTGAACTAATATAAATTCAAAGTAACCATCATTACATAAAAGGGTATGGTCTTTTTTTTTTTTAGTTTTATTCATTTCAAACGGGCTGGATATGGCCCACGGGCCGTAGGTTGCCCACGGCTGGTCTATTCCATGCTTCTATGCCTCTGGATTTATTTTGTTCATTAGTTTATTTTGTTTATTAGATTCCACATATGAGTGAGATCATGTGATACCTGTCTTTCTCTGACTGGTTTAAGTTTCCCCTACTTTACAACTGGCTATTAATATAAGAATCTAGTGAGCAGCAAATTAAAGTAAATAAATTTTAAAATTCCATGATCAAGTAAATAGTATTAGATTTGCTTTCCCACAATAAACAACTAGACATTTTAACTAAATAAATAATTAATCTTTTCATATATTGGACTTTACTTCTGCAATCAGCCAGATAAATCTCTCTCTCTTTTTTTTTAAAGGTATACCTGATGAAGTCAGGCACACCTTGGACTTTTCATTTTGCCAAATAAAGTAATATAATTACAGAAGTGATGGTATTCACAAGATTTTCTAAAACCAAGTCGGAGGGGATTATACAAAGGTGAATGTCACTGAGTGTCATTTTAGAATTCTACCTACTACAAGCTGTATGTTAAACAATTCTTAGAGCTCACGCAGAATGGAGAGTTACTCAAGTTCTGACCAATCAAACACAGAGGCCTTAATGACTGCAATGGGTGTTCAGCAAAAACCTAAGAAGTTTCATACCTAGACATTGATGCTAAAATAGCCTTGCAATAAAGGTTCCTCTAGATCCACTCCAACAATATTTAAAAGCAAGCCTCAAAAAGATCAAGCTCATTTACAAGTAACATAAATGCCACAAACACAAAATCCTACATTCTTTAAAGAATTATAACACAATCAGACATCCAATAATATCCAACATTACAATATCCAACATACAAGAAAACAATATTAGACATGCCAGGAAATAGGAAATCCTTAACCAGGAGAATACCCATTCAATAAAAACAGATAAATGACAGAAATATTGCAATTAATAAACTTAAGAATAAGTTAGCCAATACTGTTAAACCACTTCAGATTTCTGCTACTTTATTAGTATTTAATTTGAGTTGACAGCTAATAAGTCACATTTGAGACATCTTTTTTGGTGTTTTTCTATTGCTTATAGGTGTCATGCCATCCATGGCAACTTAAAATTCATTAAAATAACTTAAAAATGTAAAGTTTAGGAGGGAACCAAAATAGTGGCATAGGTAAACAGCTCCCATTAGCATAGGTAAACAGCTGTACTTGCTGCCTCCCATTACCACATCAAAACTTCAACTAAAATACAGAACAAACATCATCCAGAACTACCAGAAAGCTGGCTGAGTGGAAGTCCTGCAACTAGAGAAGTAAAGAAGAGAGCACACTGAGACTGGTAGGAGGTGTGGAGGTGCAGAATGCGCTGGTCTGGTACCCACATGTGCTGCTTTTTTAATCAGTATGGAGATTGTCTCTGTGGAGGCTGCCCGGAGGAGCAAAGGGCTTCACACCAGACCCCCAGCCCAAGGTCCCAGAGCTGGGAAAAGAAGTCCCTGAAAATACAGACTGTAAAAACCAGTGTGGATTGGAGGTCAGTGACACAGAGGCTGCTGGAGATCCAGCTGTTCCTCTTAAAAGGCCAGCACCACAAAGTGAACTTACAAGGTCCTGCTTCTTCTGAGCTCCAGCACCAGGGTGAGACTCTGGGGGACACATTTGTCTGGCATCAGGGCAGGAACTTGGGGGGCAGCTTTCTCCCAGATGGAGGTACTTGCAGGGATCATTGTTCGTGCTGAGACTTCTCCATCACAGGGCTGACTGGCAGCCATTTTTGTTTGTTCCACCCTGGTGATTCCCTAAGACTCTGCCTCATCTGATTTACAACCCCACCCAAGCTGCCTGCAGTGGCTTTTGCATATGAAGGGCATGTCCTTGAAAAATCTCAAACAAGCTGCAGCTGGGACAGGGAGCCCCAAACCTATCAATAAAAGGCCCAAGACCTGGGACCAACACCAGCCTGCCTTGCTTCATAACTGGACCTCATCTAGGCAATTCCAAACCCAGTACAAAAAGGAGAAATATACAGGGCTGACTGGCAGCCATTTTTGTTTGTTCCACCCTGGTGATTCCCTAAGACTCTGCCTCATCTGATTTACAACCCCACCCAAGCTGCCTGCAGTGGCTTTTGCATATGAAGGGCATGTCCTTGAAAAATCTCAAACAAGCTGCAGCTGGGACAGGGAGCCCCAAACCTATCAATAAAAGGCCCAAGACCTGGGACACACTCAAGGGGCAGACTCAGTGAGCACCAAAGCCCCACTGAAGCAAGTCCTGCTCCATAGGGGTGTCTCCTGCATAGCAGCTCCCCTACTGTAGTTGCAACTGGTCCTCACAGCAAATTGGCCTGTAGGTCAATTCCTCCCAGTGACACCAACAGCAATCAAGTCTCAACTATAACAAGACTGTTCTCACAGCCCACAAAGGGTGCCATCTAGAGTTCCCAGCTCAGGTGACTGGGGAGGCTGAACCACTGAGCCCTGTAGGACACCTACTACACAAGGCCACTCTACCAATTCAAGGACACATAGCAGCTCTACTGAATACATAGAAACAAATGCAGGGAAGCAGTCAAAATGCAGAGGCAAAGAAACATGTCACAAATGAAAGGAATGGAAGAAAGCAAACTACTGAATATAGAGTTCAAAACCACAGTTATAAGGTTACTCAAGAATCTTCTAGAAACCTCCAAGGGACTTAGTGAGACTTTTAAAGATCTTAGTGAGAATGCCAAAAAAATTGAAAATGATCAGTCAGAAATTAAGCATACAGTGACTGAAATAAAGAATAATATACAGGGATTCAACAGTATAGTAGAGCATTCTGAGAATCAAATCAACAATGTGAAATATGAGGAAACAAAAAACACCCACCAGAAGAGCAAAAAGAAATAAGAACAAAAAAATATGAATATAGTGTGAGCCCCAATCTGTACTGGTTTTTATAGCCTGTAGTTCTTACTTGACAGTTAGTTACCTACAAGGGAATACCCATACAACTGTCAGCTGATTTCTCAACAGAAACTATGCAGGCCATGCCCCAGCTCCGTGGTTGGCAAACCACAGCTCACGAGCATTCTACAGCTCTTTGGCCCCTTGAGTGTGGCTCTTCCACAAAATACCACGTGCAGGTGCACATGTTCAGTTCAATTGAAACTTCGTGGCCCATGCGCAGAAGTTGGTATTTTGTGGAAGAGCCCCACTCAAGGGGCCAAAGAGCCGTAGTGCCTCCGAGCCACGTTATGCTGAGCCGCAGTTTGCCAATCACTGCCCTAGCTGGTTTGGCTCAGTGGATACAGCATTGGCCTGCGGACTGAAGGGTCCCAGGTTCGATTCCAGCCAAGGGCACATGCCTGATAGCAGGCTCGATCCCCAGTAGGGGGCATGCAGGAGGCAGCCATCAATGAGTCTCTCTCATCATTGATGTTTCTATCTCTCTATCCCTCTCCCTTCCTCTCTAAAATCAATAAAAATATATTTTTTTAAAAAGAAACTATGCAGGCCATAAGGGAGTGGCAAGAAATATTCAAAGGGATGAATAGCAAGGGCCTGCAACCACAATTACTCTACCCAGAAAAGCTATCATTTAGTATTGAAGGCCAAATAAAGAGCTTCACAGACAAGAAAAAGCTAAAAGTGTCCATCACCACCGAACCAGTATTATATGAAATGTTGAAGGGTGTTCTTTAAGAAGAGGAAGAAGAAAAAGTTAAAAAATATGAACAACAAAATGGTAACAAATACATACCTATCAATAATTGATTCTAAAAATCAAAATAAACGAATAAGAAATCTAATGAGCAGAATAAATTGGTGAATAAAATAGAATCAGAGGCAAGGAAGTGGAACAGACTGATGATTCTCAGAGAGAAGGGAGTGGGGGGTGGGAAGAGATTAAACAAAGATCTTATATGCATATATGCATTACCTATGGACATAGACAATCGGGTGGCGAAGGCCTGGAGTGGAGCAGGAACTGGGTGGGGGGAGACAATGGGGTGGTGGTGGTGGGAGAGGGACATCTGTAATAATCTCAACAATAAAGATTTAAATAAATATATATTTTTTTAATGTAAAGTTTACACAGAGATGAACAAGTGAATTTAAGTAGTATTACCTGGAAGCATTATTCAGCGCCAGCCATTCTACAGAGTTGGCATTTCTACACCATCAACTCAGCATGACACACACGTACACCATCTGGCTTTGGGTTCTTAGCAGGTTGGTGGCTTTTATTACTTTGTGTTATTTGTAGAAATGAAGTGGTCAATTGTACCATTTCTCTCCAAGAAATATAAATAGGGATTTATCAGAATGCAAAAAATATCTTAGGATATTTTGGAGTCACTCTAGCATTTGTTCTTCTTGAACGTTCTCTACAGTTTAATTCCTTCTGCATCTTTTCTTTACCACCATAACTCTCCCTGTCAGGAACTCAGATTTTTTACTGAGTCATGTTAGGTTTAGGATTAATTTCCATAAGTATGGAAATGTACCCAAATCATATTCATATCCTTTTCTTTTTTACA
Organism: Myotis davidii; assembly: GCF_000327345.1. Classification (NCBI taxonomy): domain Eukaryota; kingdom Metazoa; phylum Chordata; class Mammalia; order Chiroptera; family Vespertilionidae; genus Myotis; species Myotis davidii. The sequence continues at coordinate 3,184,674 of NW_006285042.1, read as the reverse complement.
TGAGTGCTTTTCATTGAATATATATTTTTTCCGCCCTAACCTGCTTGGCTCAATGGATAGAGTGTCAGCTGCAGACCGAAGGGCCCCGAGTGTGATTCTGGTTAAGGGCACATACCTTGGTTGCAGACTCGTCCTGAGCCCTGGTCTGGGCTCATGCAGGAGGCAACCATCCATGTACTTCTTTCACATCGATATTTTTGTCTGTCTTTCCCTCTCTCTTCCACTCTCTCTAAAAATCAATGGAAAAATATCCTCAGGTGAGAATTTAAAAAAATTAAAGTAATAAAAGAAAAGAAATAAATAGAAATCCTAAAACAAAACAAAACACAAAAAATATGTTTTCTTTTTTCTCTGGAATGTACTAAACAATTACAATTCTGTTTATCCTTTAGGGAAAATTCAATGGACTTCTACCATTTATTCCCAAATATATATAGCATGGTTTATCCGATGTAGGTTTTTTTATTTCATTAGATTATCTTCAGTGTCCTCAATTATATGTAATAGTACCAAATCTATAGTCTATATATCAGGTCATGTCATCATTAATTAATTGGTAATTTTTACATTTCTGCCTAATTGGCCAAACTCAGTCAAGAACCAAAAACGCACCAAAGTGGAAAAACAACACATGAAGTGATAATTTGAATCATTATTTATATGAATTTTTAAACACCAGAGTACCCCTGTCTTGACCTTGGGAAGCAAGATTTCCAATGATTTATACTATGGTGCCGGGAGCCGGTCCATCCTTGCTGTTTCAAGGGACCTGGCATATATGGCATACTGTTCTTAATATGTTTGCTCACCTTCTTGGCACTATGTGTTTTAACCAAGGTCACCTCTCTGAGAAAGGTTGTTTCCCCAGGTAGTTTACCATTGAAACAAAAGAATTAAGATACTTAGAAATAGACACAGAACCTAGAGACAGAACCTAGAGAGAGAACATGGCAAAAGAACCTAGAGACAGAACCTGGCTACAGAACCTGGATAGAACATGGTAAGAGAACCTGACTAGAACCTGGTGACTGAACCTGGCTGGAGAACCTAGCGAGGGAACATGGCTACAGAACCTGGCTGGAGAACCTAACCAGAACTTCGCTGGAGATCCAGACCAGAATTTAGCTAGAGATCCTGGATAGAGATCCTGACTAGGCTGCTGATCAACTGAACGCTATCTCTGTGTCATTCCTTCTTCACCGACTCTGTCTACACCTTTGGGAACCCCTGGACCTGCTGGGGTTGGACCCCAGCACTATGGTATAACACATTTTGCTTATATTGCATTTTCATAAAATGAACATAAAGAGTACCATAATGTTTCTTTTGAAGATTTTGCTTATTTTAAAGTTTCTGCTAGACATGGTACACAGAAGAAACAAGAAGATGGCACTCTGAAGGGCAATAACAAAACAACAGTGATGAAGATCATGGAATGAAGGAAAATTGTGGAAAGAACAGATGGGAAGAAGGCAGGGAGATGTATAGGTACCATAAAGGAAGTCCTAGAAGAGTTCTCTATGTGAGGATAAGAGGATTAATTTAAGGGGAGATGATAATGAAGAAATAAAAGTCTGCCTAAACTCTTTTATAATGAGAGAACAAAGTACTATGTAACCTTTAATAAATGTATATGTAATCCAGGAAAGAACAGTACACTAGTACAAGATAGATGGATAGATAGATAGAATAAGATATATAGCTTTAGATAGATATGACACACATATATAACATACATGGTACCTGTGGTGTGTGTGTAATTTTTCCTATGCGAAGGTTGGATAACACATTTGGAGAAATGGTGTGAGCTTGAGGCCTTCCTATATTTCACCTATAGTCACTTAGCATGTGGCACTGTACCAAAAACATTTTGCTTTCAGTTCATAAAACTTCCAATGCAGTTCTTGCCAGAAACCAATCTATGACTGTATCTGTGCTCAAGGAAGAATGAATTTGACTGAAGGAGTTAAACGATATGTGAAAAGGATCCAAAAGCAATAAAATAGCAGTACTAGTAAACACAGTCTTCAAGGGATTCCCCATTCATTCCACACATATCTTACTTTTTAATGGTGCATAATTCCTTCTCCTTATTACCAAGATCAAGAGTGAATGCCAAAAGTATTTAGGTACTGTGGGACAGTGACTTAGTGTGAAATTAGATGGTCTCACTCATATGTGGAATCTAATGAACAAAATAAACTGATGAACAAAATAGATCCAGAGACATAGAAGCGTGGAACAGACTGACTTATTTGGTGTGTGGAAGGTGTGCGGAAGAGGGGGTAGTCTTATACGGCGAGTATATAACAAACTCTGTATTTTGAGTGGAAATGTTAGGGGTCGTCTTAGAATTTGATTGCATATAAGCAAAACCCATTGACACAGACAATAGGGTGGTAAAGGCCTGGGGCAGAGTGTGGAGGCAGCTACAAGAGGTCAATGGGAGGAAACGAGACATCTGTAATGCAACAATAAAGATGGAAGGAAGGAAGGGAGGAAGGAAGGAAGGAAGGAAGGAAGGAAGGAAGGAAGGAAGGAAGGAAGGAAGGAAGGAAGGAAGGAAGGAAGGAAGGAAGGAAGGAAGGAAAGAAGGAAGGAAGGAAGGAAGGAAGGAAGGAAGAAAGAAAGAAAGAAAGAAGGAAGATGAATGAATTCAAGCGCCTTCCTTGCCTGAGAAATCTGAACATTCCTAGCAGTTCTTCAGCTACAGGGGTCCATCTCAGTTACTGTATGGAGTCTGTCAATTACTAAGAAGCCGTGATCAGTTACATGTTTGAATGCTACTCCGTAGAGAAATCAATGCATTTAAAAGTACCAGAGGCTCTCTCTGCCTCCCTCATCCACTGAGACTAAACCCATCAGATGCATCGCCTGGTGAATCTGTCTCTACTACCCTTGGAGAGTGTGAGCCTGAATAAGCCAATTCGGTTCTCTCACTGTAATGACTGTAACTCTATTTTTCTAACTCTGTCATTTAAATGATGTGCTTTAAGCCCAAGCATTTTCAAGGAATGTTCACCACAAGCATTTTTGAGGAGATGGACTCACTGCATCATCAAGCCCGTGGTTTTCAGAATGTGATTTAGAATCCTTGCCCATGTACACAGACATTTACCTCATACTGCTCTATCTCATTACTGAAAATTGATGAAGTAAGCCCGAAGTCACCACAGGCAAGCAATCCATTCAGATAGAAAGAAAGAAAAACAAACTTTTCAGTCAGAAATAATGCATTGGGATAAGCAGCTTTGGAAAGGAAAGCTTGTCCACAAAAGCTTGTTAAATTATCACATAATCGTGTTCAAAAGCAAGAGTCATCTAAAGAGGGCATCACACCATGGGTGCAATCACACCATGTTCCAGCAACAGCCCACTCAGAGTACGGCAGGACCTTCCCAGAGATGCCATTCTAATCTGCAAATAACCACAGCAAAGTCCTCTTTGGATGGCTCTCACTGCACTTCGCTGAAGCTATGAGCTACTCAACACTTTTATAGGCCCAAAGATTTTTTAAAAACTATTCATATTAACATGCACTTTTCTGAACACTGTATTAAATACACCATTGATTTAACAACTATTTATTGATTGACTAACATGTACAAAGCACTTAGGAAACGACTAATGCAGAAATGCAGGCTAGTAAATGATTGTATGTTGTGCTGCAGATGTGACTGTGCACAGAAGGGTTTAACTTTTAACTCAGCGGAATCTATACTTGCTAAGTACATGATATGTAGATTTAAGCACAACAACAGTGATGACAATTATTTTAAAAAGATGTATCTTTTATAGCACAAATCTGTTGTGGAGATTTTCTAACATTGTGAAGTGTTTTTTTCATCCCACTAAATTGGTAACAATTTACTTCAGCAGAAGATGGTTCAAGTGCCAAACATAACCATTAAAGAGTTAGATAAATCTGAAACCTGAATAAAAAAGGCCTTGACCTGAATTAAGACCAAATCAGATCTTAACTGATTAAATGTTACAGAATCAGATAATCTTACACACGCATGCACAATCTATATATAATAAACTAAGTTATATATTTCAAGAGCATACTATACACATGTTAATAAAGCCACGTAGAAAGGCATGGCCACTGTCCCTAGAAGTTTCTATTTCAAATATTTAGAAATTTATTGAGTTTGGACTGTCTAGTATCATTCACAGTGTGAGGGACATACCTTCTGAAACAGCTTTGAGGAAAAATAACCAAAAATGTATTTTAAATTGTGGCTACCTGTAGCCTGACTAATTTTTGGAAGGAAATTATAGATATGTCAGTAAGTGTGGAATCATATAGAACCTGGTTCTCCAACATACCTCTTTCTATGCTCTGATACTCATTTATTCGCCATTCCAAAGCACTATCATTTTTTCACAAGCAGAAGACTAGTTCATGTGTCTGTGTTTTGCAAGTGCTTTCACCTCAACCTGGCACATGCTTTCCTGTAGTCCACTATTCTTCATCCTCAGCCCCAGCTCTACTCTCTCCTTGACAAAGCACAGCCGACTTTTCCATATGTATCTCGTTGCCAGGATTTTATAATCTATGTTCCTCTACCCTTGCATTTATGTCACTGCATGTAGGTGTTTGCTTCCGCCTGTCTGACCTAAAAGGTGAAGAGCTTCGTGAGGAAGAACATAAGGTTCCCATCATCTTCATATCCTTAGGTTCAATTTACCTGCCTGAGTGCTCAGTTGTCCTGAGGAACGTGCTTTTTATACTCCGAACTTCAGTTTCCTTTTCTGTCAAGTGGTCATAAGAATATTTGCCACACATATTTACTGTGAGCATTAAATAAGATACTGTAGATGGAAGCACCTGGAACCCTGGCTCTGAGTTAATGTTGACTTGAATCGGAATCATTCCATGCATCGCTGCAACACACATCACAGCAGTAAATCAGCACTGAACAAAATGCCCAGGCCTGAGAGCCTCAATAAATGATGATCAAATGAATAGGTATGATGCACATGAACCAAAGCATATAGAACAGTGATTCTTTGAGTTATAAGGACTTTAAGGATATGATGAAAACGATGGCCTTTCTCTCTATATGCACATATACTTGATTTTACATGGAATTTTAGGGACTTTCCAAATCCTCTGCAGCTCAGTTTCAGTCATAGTCCCTTGAGTCTACAGGCACTGGGATGAGTCCCTGCTATAGACAATCCTGTAGATTACCTTGGTCTAGATGAATTCAGCTGTCTTATCTGACTGCTACAGCATCAGTTTATCTCAAACTGTAAGGCTCTGGCCCTGACCCTTCAATAGCAATGGAATAGCTTGCAACCACAAAGTGCCCTCTTCTGGGATGTAGCTAGTGGGGGGTGGTGGGGGACCAGAATATGAAGATCCTGCTTTGCTGGACTGTTTTCTGGGATCTAACATTATATCTGAAAAAGATATCATGAACCTTTCAAGGTTTTCGGTTCTTCTTCACTACAAAGGCAAACATGGACAAAGTCAGGGTGCAGTTTGTCTTAAGCAGGGTTGGAGTTTTTGTCAGGGAACTCCTAGGCACACAAAATAAGTTGCTGTTTCTTTCAAGTCTCAGCTAAGCTTAATGCATATTTATCTCTCCAACCCCAAAACAGCTCAATGCATCTCTCTCTCCAACCAAGCGACAGAATGCTTATTTGCATGTTCAGGTATGATGTGTAAATATTTTAGCTCCCATACAGCTCTCTGCATCTAGAGATCTGAGGGAACAATCTTTGGAGAGCAACCGGAGAAACTGGCTAGGCGTTGCCAGGAGTTTTCCTGGAGATGAGTTTTACTCAGAGGATTATCTCCCCACAGGCCATTTCTCTAGAGATCCCTTGTATACACTTAAACAAAACTCTCAGGCCCAGAACCAGGTGCTCCTTCTTTCATGTTGTGTAAATACCCGTAATGTGGCACTTAACAAATTGCACAGTAATTATCTGTTGATGTTTCTGTATCACCTTCTACATGGTAAGAGTCCCGAGGGCAAAGATGATGTCTTATTCATCTTTGTATCCCCAGAGCCTAGCGCAGTGCCCATTCATAAAAGCAGACACTGACTGAGACTCCTTGCCTTCAAGAAGTCCTGATTAGGGTGATCAAAATAAACAAACACTTACAGTACAAAATAATATAATCTAGACTGGTGGGAAAAGGTCTCCCCTGCAGTGGGTCCTATCTGAGCTGAGCTCTGGAGAACAGGTAGGAGGCAGTCCCTAGGAGGAGGAGGAAGGAAAAGGAGGGCAGTGCGCCTGTTCTGGGTGAAAGCAGCAGCACTTCTGAAGGGAAGGCAGAGTGACAGAAGGAGCCGTAAGTAGTTTGGGAGACTAGTCACAACAGGTAGAAAAGACATATTGTCAAGAGATGAGGTTGAAGAAGCAGAGAAGCGCTTGAGTATGACTAGGTTTAGAAAACCAGCATAAAGAGTTTAAAGTAAAAGGAAAAATACTAAAGGGAAAAAAATAAAACCATTATAAAGTTTTAAACAGAGGAGTAGCACATTTGGAAAGATCATCCTGAGAACAGATAATGGATTAGAACAGTGATGGCGAACCTATGACACACATGTCAGAGGTGATACGCGAACTCATTTTTTTGGTTGATTTTTCTTTGTTAAATGGCATTTAAATATATAAAATAAATATCAAAAATATAAATCTTTTTAATACTATGGTTGCAAATATCAAAAAATTTCTATATGTGACAAGGCACCAGAGTTAAGTTAGGGTTTTTCAAAATGATGACACGCCGAGCTCAAAAGGTTTGCCATCACTGGATTAAGTATGACAATATTGAAGGCAGAGGGGCCAGTGAGGAGCCAGTTTAAGAAGGCCAAGTGTGAGAATATGTGGGAACAGGGGAAAAGAAAGGCAGTGGACATAGAGAAGAGGACCAAGACTGGAGCCATATCAAGGATGTGAAGGAGGAAGACTAGCCATTACTGAATATGGAAGGAGAAAGGAGAGTCAATAATCACTTCCATGCTTCAGGACTCCTGGAAAGGGTGCCATCGACCAAGATGCAGAGCATGTTTAAAAGTTTCCCTTTTGAAATATTAAATTCAAGATGCCTTTGGGACACTTAAATGAAGAAGTCCAACAGGTAGTTGGACATATGCGTTTGTAGGGTAGAAAAACAACCTCCCAAACATCAGAATACTGATTTGTCAATGAACCCAGGGGAGTGAATAAGTTCCACCAGAATGAACTTTTCCAATAAGAAAACAAGGGATCTGAAGCTGGTCCAGTGCGACGCCAACATTTATGGCATAAAGAGAGCTGAAAACTGAGCTGAGCAAGAGTGGCAGAGAGCTAGGAGAAAGCCCAAGAGAGGACAGCAACTGTCAAGGCAGCCATGGAAGAATAGTTCCGTGGGGAAGGAATATTTCAATAACCTCAGATGTTGAAAGAAGTCAGAGAAGTGCTTTCACTGGGTCTGACAATAAGGAGGTCCTTGTGTCCTCATGATAAGAGCAGTTTCAATGGACTTTATGAGTCAGGAGCCAATATGAGAAGCGAATTACAGCTGAGACCCTCAAGTCAGTGAGTAAGAAATCTTCTTTCCCAAAGTATAACTGGGAAAGGGAAGAAAAACACAGTAGTAATTAGAGGGATTTCCAAGAGACTTCAATCTGAAACAGCATGCTCTCACTGACTCATGCACAATTTACTGAATTTTGAAGATTTACTTAATTTAATGAGAAATACACTTGATGATAAATCCAACAAATGTATCTATTCCTTACTCTGTCACCTTGATAATATTGTGATCATTTATTTTAAAATTCTCAATCTCTGGTGATAGGTGAAGGTAAGTCCAGGATATAATCTATTTGTTTAGAATGGTCATTTGTTTCCCATCAATGACTATGCTTCAGATACTTAAAATACACATTGCTTTCTTCATTCAACTATAAAATTACCCAAGACAGTAAGTTAGTCTGCTGCTCAGTATACTCTGTCATTCTTCCCACACACATCTGCTCCTTTTAAGAATATTTCAAAGATTCCATCTGGACAAGACATATTGCATCTCACTTACCTCCAACCAACAGAAAAAACCCCACACCTCCTCCTCAAGGTGCAAGGGCACTTCCCCTCTTTAGTTTTAAAAGAGTTTCTCTGTAATATGTTGTTTAAGAGTGTGAGTCTAAAGGAAGATTTTGCTTCTGTACAAACTAGAACAGCTCTCTACAAAAAGAAGGCACATACTTAGGAATCAAGCTAATGAAAGATGTGTAAGACAGCACAAAGAAAACCGCACAACTTTACTGAGATAAGATTGGAGCCCTAAAGAAATGGAGAAATACACTATGTCCCTGAAAGGTACAATATTGAAAAATGTAAACTCTCTCTAAAATGATTATAGAGTCAATGTTATTTCAATTAATTAACTTTCGGGGGCGGGAGGTGTTAAAATTTGGCAAGCCTATTCTAAAATTAAATGGAAATGCAAAAGGCCAAGTGGAGTAAAAACAATCTTGAAGATTAAAGTTGAAGGGCTTATACTACCAGATATCAAGTTGTAATTTACAGTTGTAGTAATTAAAAGAGTGCAACATCATCCAGCCTGTGTGGTTCAGTGGGTTGTGTGTTGTCCCTTGCACCAGGAGGTCAGTGGGTGGATTCCTGGTGGAGGCACATGCCCAGGTTGCCAGCTTGATCCCCAGTAGGGATGTGCAAGAGGCAGCTGATCGATATTTCTATCTCTCCCTCTCCCTCTCTCTTCCTCTTTCTGGAATCAATAAAAACATATTTTTTTTTAAAAAAAGAGTGTGCTATGGGTGCAAAGATTAATAGACCAGTGGAGCAGAACAGAGTCCAAACACTGACCCACACGTACACAGTCACCTGATGTATAGCAAAGTTGCCACAGCCCTTCTTTGGACTAAGGAGAAAAAAAATCTTTGACTCATACTTCACACCACACACAAAATTCACCACCAAATGGATCATAAATGTGAAAGGTAAAAATTACAAAACTTCCAGAAGGTAGCATAGGAGAATATCTTCATGATCTGGGATTAGGAAAATATTTCTTAAAAGATCAAAAGATAGCATGTACAGTAAGTAAAGAAACAGGTTAATACTAATAAATTGAGCTTCCCTGAAAGTAAGAATTTCAGTTGATCAAAAGACACCATAAATAGTGAAGACCAGCCATAAAGAAAGAAAATATATTTGTCATATATATATATATATATATATATAGACATATATATGTATGTGTTATATATATATATATGTGTCATATATATATGTAT
>NW_006285042.1:3172190-3174603 GCF_000327345.1 Myotis davidii | reverse complement strand
CATGACAGGGGGCGGCGCCCCAACTCCCCAATCGGCCCTGCTCTGAGCCTGACCAGGTGCTGCACCTAGTGATTGAGCCTGCCCTCTGCCACCCGGGAGCAGAGGGTCATTATCTCCCGAGGGGTCCCAGACTGTGAGAGAGCAGGCCGGTCTGAGGGACCCCCCCCTTCCCCCGAGTGCACAAATTTTTGTACACCGGGCCTCTAGTATATATATGTGTGTGTGTGTGTGTGTGTGTGTGTGTGTGTGTGTGTATTTGAAAAATAACTTGTAATCTCTTAAAAGCCTCCCACAAATCAGGAAGTAAAAGAGAGACCACCCAAGTTTTAAAAATGGCAAAGGACTTTAACAGGCGCTTTATAAAAGAGGCTGCTCCAATGGCTAATAAGCAAATAAAAAATTTTAACATCATTAATGATCAGGGAAATACAAATTGAAACCACATGTGTAATTTTATACCCCCGGAATAGTTAAATAAAAATTGACACTATAAAGCTTTGGTGAAGATACTAAATAACAGGAATGCAAATGCTGCTGGCAGGAATCTAACGTTTTAAGCCACTCTGGAAAACTTTTGGGCAGTATCTATTAAGCTGAACATATATGTTTACCTTATAACCCAGTAATTCTACTTCTAGGCAGACATGCACATATATGTGCACCGAACACGTATACTATACAAACATGTTCAAAGATGCATTTTTTTCATTAGCTTCAAACTGTAAATAACCCCCAAATGCATCAGCAATGAGATAGAAAATAAATTGTAAAATGCATGATATGGAATTCTACGTAGCAATGGAAAAGAACAAAGTACTGCTGTAAGGAACTGCATGGATAAACCTCACCGACACAGCGCTGAGCAAAGAGGCTAGAGAAGCAAACAGTACAAGTTGCATGATTGCATTTCTATAGAATTCAAAAATGGGCAGCATTAATCTATAGTAACAGAAGCCATAATAGCGGTTATCTTGGAAGGGTTAATGATGTGGAGAGACCACAGGATGACTTCTGGGATGCTGCTGTGTGAATCTTAATTCGGGTGGTGGTTACACCGATATGTTCTCTTTGTAAAACTTTGTTTGAGCTAGTTACGTATGATTTGTGCATTTCTCAGTGTGTCTCTTCTGCTTAGATAGTAAATACAACAATGAATGAAATAAAATGAATGAATGAGTGACTAAATAAATTTATAAATAAATGGGACATAGTAAGATGAAGTCAAGTGTATGGAATCATGGTATTACACATGAATACACCTATAGTCCAGGGTTTAAAAGACATTTCTGACATTAAATATCTTAGAAAGCTAAATATCTACCTGCATACCACATATATGTGTCTGGTTGAACCTGGCAAAGGCATGAGCTAATATCCTCCCATTAGTGGCCTGGTGCATGAAATTCGTGCGGGGCGGGGGGTGTCCCTCAGCCCGGCCTGCACCTTCTCCAATCTGGGACCCCTCAGGGGATGTCCGACTGCCGGTTTAAACTGGCATATCATCGGGCCTAAACCAGCAGTCAGGCATCTCTCTCGCAATCCGGGACTGCTGGCTCCTAACTGCTCACCTGCCTGCCTGCCTGATCACCCCTAACCACTCTGCCTGCCAGCCTGCTCGCCCCCAACTGCCCCCTCCACCAGCCTGCTCACTCCCAATTGCCTCCCCTACTGGCCTGATCACCCTGAACTTCTCCCCACTGCCTACATGCCCCCCCTGCATATTACCCTTTTATTAGTATAGATATAGTTAAAAATGTAATTTTATACGACAGAGACAGATTCTGGGCTCCACCCAGCCAAAGTTAAGAGAATTCTCTGACCTGCAAACTGCCCTTCTCTGTTTTTGGTTTTTGTTGTTGTTGTTGTTTTTTCCTAGAAACAGAGATTGGTAGGTCAGGGAAAAGAAAAAGCAAGGCATTCTATTTTGCTTGTTACACTATCCAATAGATACCACAAACATTTGACCATTGTGGTCAGAAGATGTTTTCTTTCCTACTCTTTTTGCTTTCTCAAAACACTGTCTTAAATTGAGTAAATTTTTCTTAAATGCTACATAGCAAGTAGAAAATCTTAAATAAAATCTTTATCTTATCATATTTAGTAGAGTAAGTCTGGAATGTTCACACTCTCAGTTATAGGAATCTCATGCAATAAACACAGTGGAGAAAAACTGATGCAGACCTCCGACCATACTAATATAAGATATGAGCTTACCTGTACATGAAAAACACTTTTTCCTTATCTGTAAATTGAGAGATGTAATTCAGCATAAAAGCATCCGTGCAAAAGTCTATTCACTACTTGGCAAGTGTTTGCACAAGCTAGAGTCTGGCTACGATGTATTTCAAATGAGCCCAGAAACAGGTGCAGGGGGTTTCAGGAGCTGTGGCCTTGGCCCTTCTCCGGGAGGTGC
>NW_006285042.1:3168780-3171455 GCF_000327345.1 Myotis davidii | reverse complement strand
AAAATAAGTTGAGAATTGGGAAAATAGAATATATGCTTTCCCAATTGAGAGAGGGCCAAATGTTTATTGGTAGAAGTCAACATACTTAGTTACTTATTCCATACATATTTTGGGGGCCCTCCTAAGTGTTCTGGGGACTGTGTTAAGTATTGAGGATTCAGAAATGACCTCAGTGAATGCAGAGTGAAGTGGGGGAGACAGACAAGAAATGCAGATAATACATGTATTCATTTTTTTTACTACCACAAACTGAACAGCTTAAGCAACAGAAATATATTGTGAGACATGACAGTTCTGGAGGCCAGAAGTCTGAGATCCAGGTATTGGCAGATTGGTTCCTCCTTCTGAGGGCTGTGAGGGGAATTCTGTCTCAGATCTCTCCCCAGCTGCTTTGCTGTCAATCTTTGGCATTTCTTGGCTTGCAGAAGCATCACCCCAATCTCTGTCTCCATCTGCACATATATTCACCTTGTGTGTGTCTGTGCCGAATTTCCCCTTCTGTTAAGGACACCAGTCTTGTTGGACTAGGGGTCCACCTTATGCCATTATAATCTATCTTAACCAATTACATCTGCAACAACCGTGCTTCTAAATAAGGTTACATTCTTTCATATTAGGGTTTAGGTTTTTGACATAAAAATTTAGGGGGCACACAATTCAATCCATAACAATATGGAATGAAAGGTATTCAACCTCACTGTAATCATTCACCAGACATTGGGGAATCCTTATAGAAAAGCCACCATTTCCTCAATGGCATCCATTCCTACCACCTGTTTCCCAAAGCCGGTCCCCTGTTCTTATCATCTGTCCCATTGGCTGCCTACAGAGCTAAAATCTTAATGAATGGGAGCTACTGCAACTGAGTGTGCACAAGAGCTGAGCGAAAATCCTTGCCTTCTATTTAACTTCCAACACAAAGCCCTAGGTCAGAATCAGGCTACAAGTTAAAAAAAACCCACAAAAACAAGTCTGAGAACTCCGTAATACAGAAAATGATCCATTTCACTTGCATTGCGAATTCGAGGATCGAATTGTGTTTGTGGACACTTTTTTTCTGGAGCTGTGGGAAAAACACTGGTATCATTTGACACTTTTTTTCTCAGTAAAACCTACACTTCATAATGTGTATAGTGAACTTGAGGAAGCATTCCAGCTATCATACTCCTCGGCAAATATTTTAGGCTTAAGGATGTAAGTGATATTAAAATTATGATACACAATACATTTCTGAACTTCATGATTTTTCTTCTCTGCAGATCTATACTCTATTTGCTCACCCCATGTGGGTTCGTCTGCAGCCCCATCTTGAAGATTACTCACACCTCCCTCCTGAAAGCCAGCAGGGTTCTGCCTTTTCCCCTCAAATGCTGCCTCAGTACCTCCCACTCTTACTGTTGTCTCCCAAGTTTTCTTGGTGAAATTTCTTTGGCTTATCTGGCTTTCTTTGCCTGGGGCCTTCATTAACTATTTATAATACCCTTGCTTGACCACACCCACAGGATTCTGCGATGTTCTCATTGACCTGTGCCATGTTGCTCTTATTTTAAACAAAATTTTGTGAAAATGTAGAATATGGCAATGAGCTGACAGGCACAGTAACAGTCCTATCTTAACCTAGTTAAATTGCTAATATGACGTTTTCTGCCCAGGATATAAGTCCCTACTTCCAGTATTTAGTTCCAGGGCTACTGTCTATAGCTCTCGTACACACTCAGGACATTCTATGGCTTCTATGGTTTCTCTGACCCAGCACTGAAAAACATAACAAAAACAGAAGAGCTCACACCTGGGAAAGGCTCAGAGGGCGGTATGAACCAAGTGTCACACACCCAGAAGTCTTCAGAGCCACAAAGTGTCCAGTTGAGACAAAGAACCAGTCCTCTCGGGTAGATGGCATCTTCAGGTTGGAAAGAGGGGCTCTCACGGAGGAAAGAGTCTCTCCACTAAAATTAGGCTAGAAGAAACTCCAGCCGCAGAATTAAGAGTCCTTTATTTACTACTGTGAAGGGATTAGAGTAGTAACAAGCCAAAGGCCTCTGTCCTTACAGGCTGTAAGCACCGTAACTTTTCAATGTTAGTATTTTTTATGTTGGTGTCCTGTCTGTTTCCATGGAATGATTAGTTGTAAGACTCTTTAATTAAAAAGAGTCTTATGGAAGCCCTAGAAAGGCAATGCAGAGGATTCTCAAAAACCATCATAGGTCAACTTTCATGTCCACATCTGCTAATTACATGGCTTCTGGGGAATACCTCTGGGGTTGGTTAAAATAAATACAGAAATCTCTCTCCACCATCCCCACCACTATCATCAGCAGCAGCGGCAACAACAACAACAATAGAGAGGAATACTGTCGAGTCCATCTATTTAGGGCAGAAAATGAAGGCAAAAATGTTTTGATGGGGCAAGTACTTTTCACTCAGTTACACAGAAGAATCCTGGCTAATGACTAAACCTCTTCCAAGGCTTTAGTAATTCTCCTTCCGTGAATAATTTTGGGTTAGAAGGTATGTTCAGTAGCTCACTTTAGAAAACTTCCGCATTTATCACATCTACCCTGTTCATGCTACAAATTATGCCTCAATGAGTATATTACTTGTCATTTTAGTATCATAACCTAACAGAGTGGTACCCAGAGTAAGTATTACGAATGTCTTTATTGCATTTTACAGGT
>NW_006285042.1:3165046-3168322 GCF_000327345.1 Myotis davidii | reverse complement strand
CTGAAGAATCCTAAAGTAATGACATTTCCATTTAACATCTCCTGGATGTCTTAAGTCAGTCTTCTGCCTAAAAATGTTTACTCCGACATTAATTCAGGAGCCACAGCAGATGGTTTCTATGGTGATCATGTTGGACACGCAGTTCGATTTTCAGGGCCTCACCTCCATGCTGTCCTCCAGCAGTCTCCAGTCCCCAAACACGGCTACCTAATTCAAGTGCTGTTCTAGAAGACATTCACACTCTTAAGGATGGTCTTCCTCTCCTCAACCCTTTCAACTTGCTCTTCTTTTCTCTAACCAACAGTTTCCCAGAAATTAAGCTAAGATAGTAGAAGGCAAACATTGTGATAGCGTACTTAGAATAATTCATACAATGCTGTGAATAATTGATAGGCAGCACCACGGCAGGCTACGAGTTCTTCAATTGCTGAAATGTGCTCGCAAGTATTTTTTGAGCATCGGGTTCCTTGGCTTCCAAGATGCCTCTATGTGAGCGATCTCACTATCATATTTTCTTACCTATTCCCCCAAAATAGAAACTGGAAGGATAAAAGCCAGTAACCTAACATCTCACTTTTATAAACTTACATACTGCCTACTATTAGAGCAGTTTATCATCAGTATAAGTAAAAAGAGTTAAAAGAAATATAAAAACTTCTGATATATACAAAGATGATACAAAATGAAATTCAAACTTTTACAACAATAAGCATAATTAATTATTTAAGGCAATAAGCTTTAAGTATGTATTCCCCATTATCATCTTATAAAATTTTTATGGGGTATGTATATTTCATTTGCCTTTTAAAACAAGGGGAATAAAGACAAAGCAGAATCTAAGGGAGAACTTTTAAAGTTAGCTTTACCTACCAGTTTTTATAATATTGACTTTTATTATTTCCTAAAATAAATCAATGCTTATTTCATTCTGCATATTAAAATTATGGCCCGATGTCAGTTTCTTATATATATATATAATTTCAGAGAGGAAGGGAGAGAGAGAGAGAGAGAGAGAGAGAAACATCAATGATGAGAGAGAATCATTGATCAGCTGCCTCCTGCACATCCCATACTGGGGATCGAGCCCACAACCTGTGCATGTGCCCTGATTGGGAATTGAACTGTAACTTCCAGGTTCATAGGTCAATGCTCAATCACTGAGTGACACCGCCCAGGCAGTTACTCTTTTTCTGCTTTCTTTATAAAAATAATTGATAGCACTTTCTATGAAAATCACATTGAAACAAAATACTAAAATAAAAAATATATTTCTAATGAAAACAGAACTCCAACCATCTCAGAGACTAAACAACCTAGATCAGTGGTCAGCAAACTCATTAGTCAACAGAGCCAAATATCAACAGTACAACGACTGAAATTTCTTTTGAGAGCCAAATTTTTAAACCTAAACTATATAGGTAGGTACATTGTTATTAACTTCATTGGGGCACTCCTAAGGCTTAGGAAGAGCCACACTCAAGGAGCCAAAGAGTCGCATGTGGCTCGTAGTTTGCCGACCATGGAAATCAATGAGCCACACTTGAAGCGCAGAGGAAAGGCATCTGCATGTAAATCTTAGGGTTCAGAGAACTCACTTGGCAGCTGACATTGGAAGAACAGAAAGTACTAGCACAAGCAGTGGCAAAAACAGAGTTACTATAGTCAGTGGGTGGCATCAGGGCCCTTGGGTTATATCCATGTGTGTTGAAAGTTTCAACAATGCTGATCGAAGCTATAGAAAAGACAAATACATTTTAAAATCAGTACGACCCCACTGGCTGAATAACCCAAAATTGTACTTGAATGGAATTCAACTTTGGCTGAAATTTCTTAAAAAGCTGGCCACAGGTCTGCCATCCACACATATGTTTTGGTTTGACACTGGGCCTCCCAAACAACAAAGCAGGTGAAATTCCACAAAGATACACTTCTAATAAATCATCCTGCCAGTTAGACAGTAACATTTACATATCACCCTTCCAGTTCCTAATTGGATAATCAGTTGCAAGACTAAATTACACAGTACTGAAGGCAATAAGAAACACAGGCATGTAAACAATATCACAATGGCTCATTGTATTGTCAAGTCTACCCTACTTAAGCATGCTATTTCTATTTAGATAAAGAAAGCCTCATAATCATACCATTTTTATGAAGGGCCTAATCAAGTAAAACTAACCAACACAATATATTGTTTAGGAGTACATACTATTTTTTTTTTAAAGGGAATGATAAACACAAAATTCGGAATGGCAGCTACCTTCAGCAGAAGGCAGAAATATAAGAAGGGAAAAGAGCATGATATAGAAAGCAACAGTACTAGTAAAATCAATTTTATAAATATGTTAATACCTTAGGCATATATCAACTATACTCTTTTGTGTTTATCATTTTTTCCATGATTGACTTTTAAAACGTCTCTATATGGAGTACTTTATGGAATAGGACATAGCAAACCTGAATTATGCAGAGAGTAACTTATATTTATTGTTAATTAGAAATCCCTTTGAAAGGTCTTTGATCTTTGCAGTATTTCTGGTTGAAAAATTTATGAAGTTAGCTGTAGTATAACAGCATATAAAAAGAGCTAATAATGTGCTTTTAGTTCTTTGATATTTACCACTATTTTTTTTATTAAGATTTCATTTTTTTAGAGCACTTTTGGTTCACAGCACAATTGAGGAGATGGTGCTGAGATTTCCCATATACTCCCTGGTCCACAGTACAGCCTCTCCATTGTCAACATACCCACCAGGGTGGTGGTACATGTATAACAACTGATGAACTTACATTGACATGTCAGAATCGCCCAAAGGCCATAGTTTACACTAAGGTTCACTCTTGGTGATATACATTCTATGGATTTGGATAGTTGTCTAATGACATGCATCCATTATTAAAGTATCATATAGACTATTTTAATTGCCCTAAAAATCATTTATGCTCTACTTATTCATCCCTCCCCCTACCTTTAACCCTGGGCAACCACTGATCTTTTTATTCTCTCCATAGTTTTGCCTTTTCCAAAATGTCCTATAGTTGGAATCATGTAGCCTTTACAGATTGACTTCTTTCACCTAGTAATATGCATTTAAGAAGATGGGATAAATACACATGATGGACTATTACTCAGGCATGAGGAAAGATGAAATGCTGCCATTTGCGACAATATGATGGACTTTGAGAATATTATGCTAAGTGAAATAAGTCAGAAAAAGCTAAGAACCACATGTTCACTCATAGGTGAAATATAAAACTGAAACTCATGGACACAGA
>NW_006285042.1:3160915-3164983 GCF_000327345.1 Myotis davidii | reverse complement strand
TTGGAACATGGTTTGACTTTGGGTAGTAGGTCCACAGTGCAACATACAGATTTGGTATCATGGAAGTGTACACTTGAAACTTTTTTGATCCCATTGACCAGTGTCACCCCAATAAATTTAATTTAAAAAGATTTCTCTATGTCTTTTTATGGCTTGATAGCTCATTTCTTTTTAGTGCTAAGTAATATCCATTGTCTGAATGCACCAGTTTACTTATTCATTCACCAGCTGAAGGACACCTTGGTTGCTTTCAAGTTTTGGCAATTACAAATAAAGCCTCTATGAATTTCTGTGTCCAGGTTTTGGTGTGGACACGTTTTCAATGTCTTTGGGTAAAAAAAAAAATGCTAGGCTGTATGGCAAGAAAATATTTAATTTTGTAAGAAACAGCCAAACTGTCTTTCAAAGTAGCTGAACCACTTTCAGAAATGAATGAGAGTTCCTGTTGCTTCATAGCCTTGCCAGCATTTGCTGTT
Source organism: Myotis davidii (assembly GCF_000327345.1). NCBI lineage: Eukaryota > Metazoa > Chordata > Mammalia > Chiroptera > Vespertilionidae > Myotis > Myotis davidii. The sequence goes on along the minus strand of NW_006285042.1, from coordinate 3,164,507 downwards.
ATCAGTGTTTTGGATTTTGGCCATTCTAATAGGTGTATAGTGGTATTTTGTTGTTTTGATTTGTATTTTCCTGATGACATATGATGTGGGAAATCTTTTCATATGCTTACTTGCTTCTCATCTACATATCTTCTTTAGTGAGGTATCCATTAAGACAGTGGCTCTCAACCTGTGGGTCACGACCCGTTTGGCAGTCGAATGACCTTTCGCAGGGGTCATGTAAGACCATCCTGCAAATCAGATATTTACATTACGATTCATAACAGTAGCAACATTACAGTTATGAAGTAGCAACGAAAATAACTTTATGGTTGGGTCACAACATGAGGAACTGCATTTAAAGGGCCAGAAGGTTGAGAACCACTTCGTTAGGTCTTTGACCTATTTTTTAATCAGTTTATTTCTATTTTTGAGTTTTAAGAGTTCTTTGCACATTTTGGATAACAGTCCTTTATCAGTATGTCTTCTGCAAATATTTACTACCAGTCAGTGGTTCATTTTCCCCATTGTCTTGACATTGTCTTTCTTAGTGCCAGACCCAAGGTCAACTATGTTTTCTCTTATGTTAAATTATCGGGGTTTTATAGTTTTACATTTTACATTTCAGGCTGTGATGCATTTTGAGTTAATTTTTGTGAAGGTTGTAAGTCTGTGTTTAGAATCATTTTTTTTGCATGTGAATGCCCAGTTGTTCCAGTACATTTGCTGAAAAAACTATCCTTGCTCCATTGACTTGTCTTTGCTCCTTTGTCAAAGATCAATTGTCTGTATTTATTTAGGTCTATTTCTGGTCTCTCTGTTCTTTTCTATTGATCTATTTTCCTACTCATTCACCAATACTACACTGTCTTCATTACTGTAACTTTTTAGTAAGTCTTGAAGTCAGGTATGTCAATCATCCAATTTTGTTCTTCAATATTGTGTTAGCAAATCTGTGGGTTTATTTTTAAAAATATATATATATTATTGATTTTTCACAGAGAGGAAGGGAGAGGGATAGAGAGTTAGAAACATCGATGAGAGAGAAACATCGATCAGCTGCCTCCTGCACACTCCCCACTGGGTATGTGCCCACAACCAAGTACATGCCCTTGGCTGGAATCGAACCCGGAACCCTTGAGTCTGCAGGCCGACACTCTGTCCACTGAGCCAAACCGGCTAGCACTCCGTGGGTTTTTTGTTGTTGTTATTGTTTTGTTTTTTCTCTCCATAAAAACTTTAGAATCTATGTTTTGCTATCCACAAAGTAACTTTCTGGAATTTTTATTGGGATTGCATTGAATCTATAGATCAAGTCAGGAAGAACTGACATTTTGATAATATTAAATCTTTTTATCCATGAACATGTAATATATTTCTATTTATTGATTCTTCCTTATTTTTATTCATCAGAAATTTATAGTTTTCCTCATGTGTATGTTGTACATATTTTGTTAGGTTATACCTAAGTATTTCATTTGGGGGGTTCTAATGTAAATTGTATTGTGTTTTTAATTTCAAATTCCATTTTTTCATTATTGATATATAGGAAAGGGACTGTATCCTGCACCCTTGTTATAACTACTTATTAGTTTCAGGAGGTTTTTTAGGGGCAATTCATTTGGATTTTCTACACGATATTTACCACTTGCTAATCAAATCCAAATATGACCATCTTTGGCAGAATCAAAATATAATTTGAGGTTACTCTCCTAAATGCTAGGTAAAAACTAATTTTTAAAAAAAGCCTTTGCTGAAATTTCTCCAAAACCTGAAACTGGTTAAAAGAGTTTTTCATGAGTTTTTTTTTTTTTCTTTTTCTTTTGAGCATTATGTTCTTCAGCCATTTTGAAGGTTATTCTCTGATGTTTGACAATTTCTCAAACAAAGATATTAGTTGATCATTACCATAATGTAATTAATATAGCAGATCTGTAGAGAGGTTGAAAATTTCAAGAGTTAGGTACAATTGCCAAATTGTTTGCAGTATTTAGTCCATTTCAAACAAATGAGATGCACATTTAAAAAATTAATAGAAGATTCAAATAAAAAGTCAATTGACTCATCTGAACAATAAACCTTGGATTTGTACTACACTGTAGTCCTGAAAAATGGTGGTATTTATTGAGATAGAGAATAATGAGGTAGAAGCAGGTTTGGGAGGTAAAACCAAGAATATTGATTGTGAGCACAAGTTTGAAATACATATTAACCCTCTAAGCAGAGCCAAAGCAGGCAGTTGGATAAAGGAATATGGAACTTAGGAAAGATTGGGACTCCAGATTTAAATCTGGAGGACCATCACCACATAGAATATACTGAAAACCATGATGCTAGGTGAGATCCCCAAGGGCAGAATGTAGACTATGAAGGGAAGAGGATCTAGAACTGATTTCTGGACATCTGACATTGAGAGGTTAAGAAGAGGAAGAGAAACTAGAAAGGGAAACTAAGAAGAAACAGCCAGAAAAGTAGGAGGAAAGTCAGGAGGGCATATTTTCCCAGAAGCCAAGTTTAAGAAAGTATTTCAAGAAACAGAAAGTGACCAACTGGATCAAATATTCCTGAGAGTTTGAGTTAAATAAAGACTTAAAATTGGCCATTATATCTGTCAGTGTAGTGGTGACTGATGACCTTAATTATAGCTCTTTCAGCAGTGGGTTTAAGAGAATGGGAGAAGAGGAAGTGGAAACTAGATGTGTAGACAGTTCTTTTAAGAGCTTTGCTGAAAATAGATTAAGAAAAATAGAGTGGCACTAAAAGACTCAAGATCAAGATAAATTTTATTTTTTTTGTTTATGATGAGATATAGCATAGTCTGTGTATAGACTGATGGAAATGAAGTAATAGAAACGGAACATTATATAATACGGGAGGGAAGAGGGGGTAATCTCATTAACAGAATACGCAGGTAGGTTAGAGGCTGTTGAGTGTGCACACAGAAGAGTTGTCCTTAGAAGAACAGACAGTTCATCTAACAGGAGGGAACATGGAGTACAGCTTCACTTGAAGGTAGATTGGTAGACGTGATAATGGGAGAAGTAGAAGTCTCTTCTGATTGTTTTTGTGCTCTTACTGAAACAAGTAGCAAGTTCATTATGTGCTTTGGCCAATATGAAGATTGTTCTCTGAGTGAGCACTGAGAGGATCAGGGAATGGATGACGAAGTTTGAGGACAGAGGGAAACAGGCACTGTGAGAATAGGATATTCAACTGACTAGGGACTGTAGCACATTGTTGGCAGTACTGGGCGCCCATTTGATATTTGTGGTCATACAGATCCAGCAAGACCCAATGGCATGCTTCTGTGATTTTTTAAATAGTGCTCAGCTGCTCAGGTGTAGACATGCGTAGGCAGGTAGTCGGGTTTAATCAGGATTACAGATTTTCTAGCTGAGTAAAACTGAAGGCAAAAGGGATATGGTAATTGAGGATATGCAAGGATGTGTTTATAATGTTGGACCACGAATCTTTGGTTTTAAAAATGACGAAATGAGGAAGGCATAAAGACTGGGGAAATCCTCCCACTACAAATTAACAGAGCAAGCCCCATTTCTGCAAAACACAGGGAGGTTACATCTGTTGGCATTCTATTTTTTTTTAAAAAATCTCT
>NW_006285042.1:3151285-3160897 GCF_000327345.1 Myotis davidii | reverse complement strand
TTTCCCTTTGCAGTTTAGATCTTCTGGTAGAGTGCTGGTCCCTTTCTATTTGTGTCTAAGGACACTAATGGCAGTTTTTAAAATATCAAAGTAGGCCACATCATAATGGCTTTCTGTGGCAAACATAAATTGGCTCAGGTTGTGGTTATTGCAGTGAAGTTATGAGTTTAACTTGTGTTAACATGTGGAAACATTAAATGCATGAGAATAAAAAATAATTTTAAGGTATAATGTTAAGTTGCCATTCAGTAAAAATGCAAAGTAGAAATAAAGCAAATGCAATGGTATCGCAGTGTCTTCGATACACTCCTATTGACTTCTAACTTATATTTGATAGAGATCCATGTCAGGATCAAAATATATTTTATATTTTATTATTAACTTAGAGGGCAGAGAAGTCATTAGGAAAACTGCTTATCAATTATTATCATGTACTTATCTTTTAACTATCTGTACCAGCATGGCACTGTGGTAGTACACACATAAGTGAAATCTTAGCCCAAGGGAATTCACATTATGAGGTATCAAGGTTAAGTCTTATTTACAGTTACAATAACACAAGTTCTTTTTTTATTCTATGCTACTTAAAATCGCAATTTAAGAGCAAAGAGGGACAGTCTGATTAGGGGAGATCTTTAAAATAATTTAGTCATTCTTATTCTAGAGAGGCCTACACAAGACTAGAATTTACCTTTGAAACTGACCAATGATAAAAGCATATAATGGTTAGGAAAAGCTAATTTAGCCAGATATCCTTTAATGGGTGACTGGTTAAACAAACTGTGTTGCAAGCATACTATGAAATGCCACTCAGCATTAAAAGGAACAGGCCATCAACATATGAAACAACTTGGGTGAAATCTCCAGGGAATTAGTCTGAGTGAAAAAGCCAACCCCCAATAGACACATATATATGATCCCATTTACACAATAATATTGAAATGACAAAATCATGGAGAACAAAGTAATGGTTGACAGGGGCCAGGGATGGGACCAAGGAAGAAAGTAGGTGTGGCCATAAAAATGCTGCATGAGGTCCCTTGTGGTGATATAACTATTCTGTGTCTTGACTGTTTCAAGATCCATGTCCTTGTTGTGATATTATGATGCAGTTATACAGGATGTTACCATTGGGGAAAACTGAGTAAAGCTACACAGACCTCTCTGCATTATGTTATACAACTAATGTCAATCTACAATTAACTCAATAAAAATGTGAAATATGAAAGATTTAATAAAAGGTTAATTTTAAAAATACCATTTATAATAGCACTAATAAAAACAAAACAGGTATATATTTAACAAAATATGTGCAGGAGCTATATGCTGGAAACTACAAAACTTCAATGAACGGTATCAAAGATCTAAATAAATGGAGAGATGTATCATGTTCATGGGTTGGAAGAGTACATGTTAGGATGTCAAGTTTTCCCAAATAATTTTGTAGATTCAATGAAATTCCTCTCAAAAGTCCCAGTAGAATTATTTGTAGATATTTATAAGAGTAGTCAAAACTTTAAACAGAGGCAAAGCATTTAGGAATAGCCTAATAAATTTTGAAAAAAGACTGATGATAAACTGCAATAATCAACACAGTGTGGGACTTGTGACCAGACAGATACATCAGTAGAAATGAATAGAATCCACATAGACCCATAATGTAGTCACTTGATTTCTGACAAAGGTGCAAAGCAATTGTGAAAGGATAGTCCTCTCAAGAAATGGTGCTGGAACAACTGTATAACCTTATGGGGTTGGGTGGGTTGCGGGGGGCGGAGTATAAGGAAAAGACTCAACTTGACACCATACCTAAAGAACTAACTCAAAAAAGATCATAGGTCTAAAAAGTAAAAAGTAAAAATTCTAAAAGGAAACAGAGAAGAAACTCTTTCTGACCTTGGATTAGGTAAAATTTTCTTAAATAAACATCAAACGCATGTTCCATAAAAGAAAAAAATTATTTGGATGTCATAAAAATGATAAACTTTTGCCCTGCAAAAGGAATTACATGCCATGCCAGGGAGAAAATGTTTGCAAATCTTATATTTGACAAAGAACTTATATTCAACAAACACAAAAACTCTTAACGTTTAATTCTAAGAAACAATCTAATTTTTTAATGGGCAAAAGGTTGGAACAGATACTTCTCAAAGATATGATATTTATGATAAAAGTGCACAGAAAAAGACCCCTTAACATCAATAGTCACCAGTAAAATGTGAATTAGAACCACCATGAGATATTAGCACACACTTATTATAATAGCTAAATTAGAAGAAAAATGCCACACTGATGAGACTTAAAGCAATTGGAACTCTCAAACACTGCTGATGACAATACTATATGGCATATCCACCCTGGAAAACAGTTTGGCAGTTTCTTATCCAGTTATACAGCCAAGCAATCCCACTGCTAGGTACATTCCCAGTAAAAATGAAAACTCATGTTCATGCAAGAACTTATATGCAAATGTTTATAGCTGCTGCTTTATAATTACCCCAAACTAGAAAAAAATCAAATGCCCTTCAACTTATGAGTGGATAAGTATTCCATGGTATTCATAAGTTGAATACCATGGGATGCGATTCAACAATAAAATAAAATACTATTCAGTAATAAAATGAAACAAACTATTGATACACAACAGCATGTAGGAATCTGAAATGCATTATGCTAAACTCGAAGAGCCATACTCAAATGCTATGTACTATATGTTATGTTTTTTCTAGAAAAGGCAAAACCATAGGGATAGAGAACAAATCTGGGGTTGCTATGATTCAAGGGAGGGTTTGGCTACAAGGGGATAGCATGAAGGAATATCTTTAGGTGACTGTGGTGGTGGCTACATGAGTCTATGCATCTATCAAAACTCATAAACTGTACACCAAAAAGAGTTAATTTTTGTGAATGTTAATTTAAAAATTAATTTTTGCAAATCATATGTTTATATTGAGCTTCTGTTGTTGTTTTTTAAAGAATATATATGGCTCAAAAGGTAAAAAAACACACACAGAATATTCACATTGGTATCTCTGAGTGATATTCTTCTCTGTAATTTAAAAATAACTTTTAAATCTGACTATATATGTACATAGACTGTATATATACACATATATTTAACTGCAGCCTGACTATGTGTATTTCTGTGTTTATATAAAGTTACCATTTAAATACCATCTTAAAGCACTCAAATGCTAAGATGCAAAGAAAATTAGGGATAAATTAAGATGGAGTGTATTTTCTTCCCTGTGGTTTCCTGTACTGTACAAATTTTCTATGATTCCATGTATTGCTTGTGAAATTTAATGTTTAAATAATAATAGCCTGACACATCTAAGTCAGTATTGAAGGGCTATACCATTATCTCACTGACTTTTTTGAACTCCATGCTTCTAAAATACTGTAATGGACACGTCCTATTTTCTCAAGATGCAAAACAGTATTCAAGCAATTTCTCTGGTTATCCTTGAGTAGTCTATCTTGATGAAGCCAATCGAAACCACATTCCCTATCTTGCTCCAGAATTGATCTGATCAAGGGATGCCCTGCATTCAAAGGGAGCTCTGTGCTCACTGGACTCCAGGAGGACTGCCCTGCTGGTGAGAAATGGGCCCTTTGCTGTCTAGCCATAGGCTGCTAGATACAAAAGAAAGCTCCGTTGTTATGGAATCCTAAGCAGAAAGATTTTTCCAAGCATGCTTGGCTCACAGGAATATCTGATTCAATATGGAAAATTGTACTATTGTTCACAGTTCCACAGAAACACATGACACTTCAGGGGAACACAGAGAAACAAATGAAAACCCTCAAGAGCAGCTACCAATTTTGCTAAATGTTATACCAGGAATGGGGGATGGCAGGGATGGGAAAAGAAGTGACCTCAACTAGTGGTCAGATGACTTTCTGTAATTTCAATAACAGTTGCAACTAAGAAAGGGAATGGGTGATTATATCGTTAACTAGAGCCTCCACTCTAACAAAACCAGGCCTCTATTTTATGTTTGATTCAAAAGAAACACTTTCAAAGAAAGTGAACAGGGTGCTTTGCAAAGTATTACACTCACAATTATTCCCCTAGGTTAGGAAAAAACATTATTTAATCCTTCAAGTTTATGAGCACATTTCAGGGTCAAAGATGATTCTATTAAAAAAAAAAAAGATTTTTTTTTAAAATTTCACCTTCGTTGTATAATATGTAGTTCTAACTTTTAAACATTTTTTTAAATGCCAAAAATTCTTAGTATGTCTAAAAGCAAAAAATGTATCCTCCAGGTATTCTTGACCATTTCCTGATCTTTGAACAACCCACACCCTTATGTATCCTTCACACTCTGGTTTTCTTAAATTCTTTTGCAATACAGATTTAGATGACAAAAATAAGTGCCTACATCATATTACCTTAAACCTCTACAAAAATGTCTTCACCTAGTCAAAATATAAGACCAAGCCTTTGGCTTTCATGAAAGTACTAGAGGCCCAGTGCATGAAATTCATGCGGGGGTGGAGGGAGGGTCCCTCAGCCCAGCCTGCACCCTCTCACAGTCCAGGATCCCTCACTCCTTACCACTCGGCTCACTGCTCCTTAGCACTGCTGCAGATGTGGGAGAGGCTCCCGCCACCGCTGCTGCGCTTGCCAGCCATGAGCCCAGCTTCTGGCTGAGTGGCCGTTCCCCCTGTGGGAGTGCACTGACCACCAGGGACAGCTCCTGCATTGAGTGTCTGTCCCCTGGTGGTCGGTGCACATCATAGCAACCAGTCGTTCCACCATTTGGTCTATTTGCATATTAGCCTTTTATTATATAGGATGATATAAGAAACATCTATAATAATAAAAGTGAAATATGTTAATTAGACTGGAGGACCTTCTGGATGAAGTCAGGGCTGCTAGGGAAGCCCAGATCCCGGGTGCCAGAGGGAAGCCAGTGCCGGCAGCTGGGGGAAGGAAGGCTTACTCTTGCACAAATTTTGTGCATCAGGCCTCTAGTCAACTATAAGAATACTTCTATATGTTCTGCTAAAAACCAATCAAAGGCATTACTACTATGCTACCTGATGTTCTCTGTATGACAGTCTGAGTGATAAATAACCTTGAAAAGTCAGTGCTGGAAAGAACTGTTTTGTTGGGTTTTTTTCCTGATAAATTGCTATGTTTCCTTTATGCTAACACTAAGAACAATGCAATCAAATGTGTATTCTTTTTTACGTTGGTTGCCCTAAAGATTAGCTAAATTTGTTTCACAATGGCAATAAGTAAGCTATCCCTGTTGTCTAGTACATATTTTTCTCTTCCTTTTATTTTAAAGTTGTTTTTTACAACATGTTTCTAATCATATCACAGTAAGAGTCACCGTCAATGTATTTTGAAATATGTTTAGATATGTCTTAAATATAGAAGGCAGGATTAATATATTGATCTACATAGTAGATCAACACTAAAATTTGGTAAGAAAAAGTTTCCATTTGTTCAAATGTTTAAAAATACCTATTATACTCCAGCACTACTTTGAGGCCTCAACATGCATCTGCCTTTTTCATTTAATTTATTTATACTGGTTTTATTCTGATTCCTCATTTTTATCATCTTTGGGGGCAATTGTTATATAACTTTGGGGGGAGGGGCAATTATCCTTTAATTAGTGACCAGGGAAGGAATCTGCATCATTTGAAGAAAATTCATCAGCTGTAATATTGGTTAAGGAGGTATTTGAACATCAGTTAGTTTAAATTTTCTTTCTTTCCAGCTTATTTCCAGTTAAGGGTATTCCTTCTCCTGGCACGGCATGTTGCATAGTGATAGTCTCCAAAATACTTTACAGTAAAGCAAAGATCTAGTTTTTCCAATGTTGTTCAGTTTTTATAGATTCTCATATTGCCCACTGTTGCATTTATGTCTCCTCTGCATAGTTTCATAGATGCAGTAGGCAAAAACATATATTTTGGTTAAAGCTCAAATTAACCAATTACCTAGTATACAGAAAGAACTAGCTGAGTCACTGCGTGAATACAACAACATTTCAGAATTTCTTTTCTAGGTCTGAGGACATGAAGTCACGCGGACTAGCTTTCTATTGCTACTGTAACAAATTACCACATATTTAGTGACTTAAATAACACACATTATTTTATACTTCTGCAGGGCAGAAGACCAAAATGGGTCTCACCAGGTTAAAAGCAAGGTGTCAGCAGGGCCATATTTCTTCTGGAGGCTCCAGGGGAGAATTTATTCCCTTTTCCTTTCCAACTTCTAGACAACGCCCACATCCCTTGGCTCTTGGACCTTTCCTTCATCTTCAAAGCCAACAATCTCGCATCTCTCTGTGACTTTCTTCAGCAACCACATCTTCCTCCAAGTGACTCCTCTTCTGCGTCCCTCCACTTTAAAAAACTCTTGTGATTTACTCTGGGCCCACCTGGAGAACCCAGGAGAATCTCCCTGTTTTAACATCAGCTAATTGGCAACTTTAACTCTTCTTTGCCACGTAACCTCACGTAGTCACAGATTCCTGGGATTAAGAGATGGTCATCTTTGGGGATCCATTATTCTGCCTACCACATTACGGTGTTGCATTTCCATTTACTAATTTGAATTTTCTTAAAGAACTGTAGTTCTTTTACAGTTTTTCAATCATGGGGAAAGACGTTCTTGGGAAAAGAAGTTCAGCTTTTAACCATGAGCTTTGATTCTATTGGGATGACTTAAAGAAAGATATGGCTATAGCTGGAATTGCCACTGCCATATAACCATCTTCTCCATACATGCAGTCTGAGATTCCTGACTTACGTTCTGGTAAACTGATGCCATGGAACAGGGAATCAGACTGTGGCCACCAGGATGAATGTGCAGACTCCCTGCGAGCCAAGTGGATGAGGAAAGGGGCCCTCTCCTTAACATTTTGAGAAGCTAAACCCTCTTCCAAAATTACTCTAATGAGCTTAGAATTGCTAAAATTGTCCAAGGCACTAAGCAATGAAGTTTATTCAGCTTTGTTTTGTTTGTTTTTTAACACACAAAAACAAAAAGTTAAATGGGTAAATTATAGTAGCCTAATCTTTTCAAATGCCATTTCTAAGGCTGGACAGGTGGGTTGTTTTAACAGCTTTACATGCTTACACTCTAAAGACTATAAACCCCGAAAAATATATATATATATTAGTGATAAATAGATCACTTTGCATGAGTGTTTCTGTGAACATATTCTATACACACTTTCTCATAAGAACTCTTGATTAAAGAGAATTATTATATTTCAATCAGAACCACAGAGAGTAAGACATTTGAAGGCCCTATGCAAACTGAATCTAAATATGAAACAAAGTAAAAGTTTCCAATTTAAATCCATGTCTGAATTCTGATAGATACAAGTGTATTTGCGATGATCATTATTTAAAATAGACAAGTCCAGCCACCAAAGGTTAAAATACAAACTGTGTGACAGTTTAAGTAGAGCCAAACTGGCTGTACTACAGTTTCCTGTGACCCAGAGGTTATAAGAAGTGTATTGTTTTTTGTGAGTCTTGTTTTTTAACACACAATAAGCAATGCTAATATGAGAAGCAGTCACCTTTCATGGATTAACCAGCACTGTCAATGTGTATCCCTCTCACCTGCTGACCCTCTTCTCTGCTCCCCTCCACACTGTATCTAATGCAAAGGTGCTGTTCATAGTGCCCATGGCTCTGCTGGGGTCTCCAACAGTGTGTTAGTTCAGCATTGCTCCTCGGTGGCACTAAAATGGGCCCACTCTAGGTAAGGTCTGATTAAGGAAGGAGATACTGTAGTAATTTCAGAGGAATTTTGTTTACATAGTCCCTAAAAGAATTCTGAAAACCTAGGTACATATTTTTAAATGATATCTAAATATTTCTAACATTAGTTTAAAGACATTAAAAAGGGACATGATTTCTAACACTCTGCTACACATTTGTCAGAACCTCAGGGCTGTAGATTTCACTCATTCAACCTATGGCAAATATACCATATCCCATAATTGGCAGAGCCAACCATCTTTGTGGAGCCAATCAACCCAAAACACTTTCCTGTCAAAACAAGTATGACTTCCTTTTTCAATCAAATATGAAGACAGTTCTGGCGACAATCACCTATCTTCTGAATGCTAAAAGGAACAGATAAACACAGCACAGAGCCTTGTCCTGTGCTCAACCCTTGGATGAATGGGAACAAGAAAAAACAGCTGGCAGGCATCACACATATTCAAAGAGAGATCAATGTCAAGAAAGACATGGAAGTTGAAGATCTGAAAAATGAAACCTTTGAAACCGTGGGAAGTCTTGGTACTTCAGGGTCTAAGCACAATTTGGAGACTGCTGGGGAAAGGAACTTAAATTCCTCTCTGAATGCTTCTAACGTGATAAAAATAGAAGGTGGTTTTTCTAAACAAAACCCTGTGCTACATTTCTTTGAAGGTCTCCAGCCTTTGGAAATATCTTAAAACAGGTATCAAGTTCTCCTCATCAACACTAAGAGTCAACAATAGAGATGACAATCTTGCTTGTGTAGCCAACTTCGGCATCCCCAGGAATTGGCTCTACATTTTCTGTAGTCTTTAGCATTGGTGACTTTTATTTGAACCCCCTGCCCGTGCTTGGTCACCTTTCAGTATGTCCTGGGAGAGTAAGTTAGCCACCTTTCATTCTCAAGTTCCTAGGTTCCACCCATGCCATTCTCCTCCTTATGTTCACGTTCTGATTTTCTGGCGCTTGTATTGCCAGAAGTGGATAAGGTACATATTAAAACAAAACAAACAAAAAAAACCCCCTGCAATTGCCAAGACTATTATATTGTGCCGAAAGAGGAGCTGCTTATGCAAACTAATACAAATGTTTACATAGGAAAATACGGAAGAGTGTAAGTTTACACTGGAAATGCATTTTGGAAATTTCTCTCCCCTAATGTTTCTGGGTAAATGGTTGCAAGGACATTACCGACAATGGGCAAAAGACAACTTTATTAGGCGCTTTCTTTTCTTTGTGTGGAGGGTTTTGGTCCTTGCAGAGGGAGCTCCAGGTAATTCGACAGGACCCAGTTTCCACAGTCGCTGCAACTTGATTCCACGATGGGTGCTCTGGGAAGCACCTTGGGCGAATGGGTCCAAGGCCCCTCATGATCAAGGTCGTCCAATCCGTGTATTAAGTTGACAGACTCTCCGTGTCATCTCTTAGAAGCAGGTCTGTGTTCCCCTCGGAATAGCCCACCACCTGGCTGCACCCCACCTCCACGCGAGCCCCAGCGACCAGGTAACCTGGGGTGGTACAGAGGGGCTGTGTGGGCGCAGCCAGGCCTTCCGACGCAATCGCTGGGGAAGAGGCGAGGACCCGAGAGGATGCTGGCGGCGCGTGCGCACAGGTGCTCGGGCACCCCCAGATACACTCGGGCTAAGGTGCAGGGCGGACGGGGGAGGGGAGAGGACAGCCTTACCAGATCTATGAACGTCAGGAATTTCCAGCTCCCTCCGTAGGTGTGGTGCGAGGGCATTTCGATGGCCTTGTAGTTGCACAGGATAGAGCAGTAGGACAGCAGAATCGCCACCCGCAGCACCTGACTGGGGACAAGCGCCATGTTCGCCAAAGGCCTGGGCTGGCTGGGCGGCAGGG
>NW_006285042.1:3143517-3151096 GCF_000327345.1 Myotis davidii | reverse complement strand
GACTGTTGCGGGTGACGACACCGAGGCGGGCGGGAGGTCAGAAACCCGGCCCGGAATTGGGGAGCCCGGGGTCCACCAGGCTTCCAGCTGGGGGATCTCTGCGCAGGTCCTTGTGGTGGTTCCTGTTGGGGGTTTGGTGGAGGCGACCTGAGCACGGGTAGATGGACTTGCTTTATTTTGGACCCAATGGGATTTTTAGGGTCAGACTACTATTCATCACTATAAAACTCCCTTATAAATGCCATCCCAGTAGATAGACTTCCCTGCCCTTTCCACAGGAGGTTTATAAATATCCTGTTAATACATAAGAAGACAGACTGTGAACTTTGAACAAAGAGGTTTATGGATAAAAAGTTATAGAAAGAGAAAGTACCAGATAACTGTTTATGCTGCAAGGTTGCATTTTGCTTTAAAACAAATTCTGAATTAGGATGTAAAACCCATATGTGTAATTTAATACTATTCTTCTCAGGGTTAAACTGGCTTTGCCCTTTTGCTTATTTAGTTTTTCCTACGCTACACATCCAGGCCTTAATGGAAGGAAAATAAATATAAACTGGATTCTCCTTGCCTTCCAGTAAATGTTGTCACATTGGAGTTTCATCAGTCTGTGGGCAGCGTGATCACATTTCAGCCAACCAGATGCAGGGGCAAATTATGAAAAGACAGCATAGGTATTTCCTGTGGATCCATTTAAAACAGGTGTCCTCTCCAAATAGTCTCTGAGTCAGAGACTGTGGACGCAGGGGCAGGGTAAGCCACTGGGAGAGAGAAAGAGAACGTTACAACTCACAAATGTTAGCTGGAAATTTTCCAATCAAGCTCTAAACCAAAATTAAGAAAGCCAGTAGATTTTTAAAATTAGCCTTATACTTATGCTAACAGATATGATGTCATAAAAAAATAAAGATAATTTCAAGATGATTCTACCAGCCTGAAACTACTCATTATTGATGATTTATATAGCTTTATCTTCATGTAAAAGTTGAGTTTATGTTTTTAATTGTTTGTCCATGCCACATGTTCATAAGATTAGAAAACTTAAAAGTAGACCTACTGCCCTGGCCACTGTGGCTCAGTTAGTTGGAACATTGTCCCATAGACCAAAAGGTTTCCTCTCTGTCCAAAATTTTTAAATGTTTTCTTAAAAAGTTGAACTACTGAAAATCTATCTTGCTAGGTCCTTAAAGTTTTATGAGTTCATGTGATATCCTTTTAGTTTGATATGCCTAAACTAAATGATTAATGCCTTAAAATCATTAATAAGACTCCCTGTCCCTATCATTGCAAAATATAAAAATATTTTCATAAAGTCATTTAAAATTTTATTCTGCACTCAGTTCTCTTTTAAATAAATAACAATAGCACTCGAAGTGTTTTGAATCTTTCCTAAACAAAGGATTTTCCTTTGTTATTTGGTGACTGTCTAATCATGGTAAGATAGTGAGTTCTGTGGCAGATTTTAGTAAAACATTTGCATAAACCTGGACTCAAATATTTTATGGAGAATGTCAGTGCACAATTTTGGAAACTTCTTGATAACTGTGTATTATTGTTAGAGCTCTAAATCTTACTCTGTATATTGGCTGAAGGTAAACTTCCTTGAGTACTTCTAAAAACTGATATTCTTTTCTTTTCTTTTTTGCAGGGAAAGGTATCTGACATGTTAGTCATGATAGTCCTTGCTAATTTTGGAGATGACAGGGACCCCTGTGTCTTCCTTATGTTGTATTCCAAGAAGCCAACTTCATATAGCCATGGGCCTTTACTTAAAAATGCAGGAGGAAGAATTGTTTATGCCTAGTCTCATAATAATCAATGTTTATGCATTTTCTGCAATGCTGTGTTTATATTGGATAAGCATTTTCTAGTAATATCAATGTTTGAGCAAATCATTTTTCCCTCTTCACATTTGTCTGCACCACAAGGGTAGAAGTTGGGATGTATTCCTTTTAGAGGTTTGGGCATGAGAAAAACCCCTTTGGAATCACAAAAAATGACAGCTTTGAGTTGCTTATTTTTCTTTGTTAAGAAAAAATAGCACATTTATGGTATTAAAATAGGAATTCTCTCATCAACCAGAGAAAACACTGGAAACATTTTATCTTATACCTGCAAGTCTTTTTACAATATATAGACTTGGCAAAAATAGGTTTACAGTTATGAATATGTGAAACACATTTTATTCTTGTATTATTATTAATTAATTATAATAATAATTATTATTAACCTACTTTTGCCCACTCCTGTATACTTAGCTTGTTGTGACATATTGTGTAATAATTCATATCAAACAGATTTCTTTTGCTCTAGATTTAATAAGAATGTTCACTTATTATTTAAAATTCTTTATAAAATTATGTTTAATGATTACATAACATGGCATAATATGAACATATCATATTTTGCTTAAATTTTTCTATTGTTTTAGATATTAGGTTATTTCCAGCTTTTTATTGCTATAAATACACTGTAATGTCTGCATTTTGAGCTGAGAAAGCCACTTTTTAAAAGATTATTTGTAGCTTAACACCAGTTAAGAAACCACCCTTTTATAACCTAGTATGTATATTTTCCCCTGATTTACAAATGGATTGTATTTGCTATAGGGAAGTCTACTAAGTAAGGAGATTTCTAAATACCAAGGATTCAATAAAGAATCATTGAAAAGCTTTAGAAAAAGTAGTGTGGAGATGAGGTGAGAGTCACCATTTAGATCTCATACAGATCTGAAACATACCCTTACTCCCCCAAATCTTTCTGTGCATTGCCAATGCTCCTCATCCTGCTCGAATGCTCTCTCTTCCTGGGCGTATATCCAGGCCCAGCACATCTGGCAGGACATGGTGAGAGTCCGCTTTGACAGTCCCTCTAGGATGGCGGTTCTCAACCTGTGGGTCGCGGCCCCTTTGGCGGTCGAATGACCCTTTCACAGGGGTCACCTAAGACCATCCTGCATATCAAATATTTACATTAAGATTCATAACAGTAGCAACATTACAGTTATGAAGTAGCAACAAAAATAATTTTATGGTTGGGTCACAACATGAGGAACTGTATTTAAAGGCCAGAAGGTTGAGAACCACTGCTCTAGGACCTAGGATGCGGTTTGCCTGTTCTGAACGATCCATGTGGATGGCTTACTGGTGATTCATATTCTATATGTACTCACTGTACTCGTTATTTCCTTTTAAAAACTGTCCCCTCTGCAGTGTCCCCAATCTCTGGAAACTGCACCACCTGCTACACTAGAAGCATTGGACAGAGCTAGATGTCCTGGGAGCATCAGTCTCTTAAAGGTCCTAAAATATCCCTGGAAGTGTGGCCAGTTGAAGGTAATCCACTGACCGGAATTCTCAGGAAGGAGATTGTGCTTTTAGAAGAAACATGTTCATCAACTACTTTGGTAGATGGGGGTTATTGGTGAAGAGAGATCTCCAAAACATTCGAGAATAACATAAATCGTTGCTAAAGTTGTTCTCCCCAGTGGGTGTCAGGGTAATTGCAGAATTTCTATTTTGCTGAGTCGAGTCTATGTAGGAGCTTGGTTCTAGAACTCACTTGCTCTGGGTGGTAGAGAAAAGGTGGACCACCACCACCAGGGGGCCTTTCCTCCCCACAGCCTTCAGCCTCTAGTCTAAATAAATGTTCAACATAATGAAAAGATATTTCAGAGGTCTTAAACTCAATTCCTTCAGAGAACAGGCATGTATCATAGCTAAGTAAAGCTAGATCTAATGGGCATGGTTGTAAATGCCCTACCGAACTGGTGTAAATGCCCTACCAAAATGCTTTTTAATTCAAATTTTAAAAAATTGTGTCATCCAAAAAAAAGCACACCTTGTGTGTTAGAGTCAGCTGCAGGTAGGAACTTCTGTATTATCCTTTGGAAAGAGAGCTACGTGAACACCTTATCCAGGGTGTCCAAAAGGCCCAGTCATCATCATCTGTAAATCTGTAAGAGTGAAGATTGCTTCGGTTGTAGCTGACAACTGTATTCTGGAAGCAGGATGGTGGAAATCATGAAGACAGGTCAAAAGGGTACATGTACACTGTTTCTGAAGAAAAGTTCGCAGAAGAAACTACCATACAACTATTCTACCTTCACCTCATTGAACAGTATCCTTCCATGTGGCCAAAGCTAGGAAAAGCAGTCTCCATCCTGGGGCTGGTCAGCCCAAAATCAGGCCTCTATTTTTAGGGAAGAGGGATATTATGGGTTGAATTGTGTTCCTCAAAAAGATATGTTGAAGTTCTAATTCCTCAGAAAGTGGCCTTATTTGGAAATAGGGTCATTGCAGATATAATTAGTTAAGAAATGATGTCATAGAGGCATAGAGTTGGCTCCTAATCCAAGATGACTGAGGTCCTTATAAGAAAACAGAGACAGAGAATGCCATGTGAAGATGGGGGAGAGACTGGAGTAATGATAAGCCAGGGAATGGCAAGGATTGCAGATTGTCACCAGAAGCTAGGAGAGAATCCAGGAATGAATTCTCCTTCATGGACCTCAAAAGGGATCGATCCTGCTGACACCTTGATTTCTAGCCTCCAGAACTATGAGACAATAAATGTTTGAAGCCTGAGGCACTTTGTTAATGGCATTTCTAGGAAACTGACTCGGGGGAGAAAACAGATATCTGGAAAGATCACTATCCAATCAATAGTCAAATTCTAGTAGCCTGTTCTCTGTAACATTTCTCATATCTGAGCCTTCGTTTTTATTTCTCCTGTTGTTGCCTTATTGAATAAGCTCTGTAACTGCGTCTCCATGTCACCCTTAGCACTGCCCCTAGAATGATCTTCCTGAGACGTTTTAAGTCAGATTGATCACTCCTCTCCTAAAAACTAGTCAGTGACTCTCACTTCCTTAGCATGGTCCTCAACATCTTCCATTGTTTATCTGACCTTTACCCAGTGCTTCAGCTTCCATTATTGCACCTTTTGAAAGAATTATGAATTATCATAGGAATACTTATTCCCCACCACCCCAAACTCAACATTTACTTTTTCTCTTTCATGCCTTTTGGGTACTAATAATTTATATCATCTTCTCCATTTGTCAAAATTCTACTTATCTCTGAAGGCCCAGCTCAGACAGAAATTCTCTAATAATACCTACAGTTGCAAATTTTTTGCCAACTAGGTAGCACTTTCACATTATAGTAAGAGATGATTGTGGCATCTTCTCCTAATGGGGCAGCTGGTGAACGTCCCTGGCACAACCACCATCACCTTCTCACTGGGGATTGCCCTGAGATACCCTTCCTATGGAACTAGCCAATCCATAGGGGACACACTTGTCAGAGAGCATTCTCTCTCTCTTGTAAAATAGGAAGTATATTCTTCAATGGTCTGAGATTATGTGAAGCAGCTAATTAAACTATTCCCCTGGGACCAGACTCTTTGCCCATCTAAGGCAAGACTTGGGGGAACTGGTAGCTTCTGCAGTAAGTGACAGCACAGATATGTGGAATGCCAGCATGGGTTGCTACTTCTGACCATATTAAGCAATTTCCCCCAGAATTAAGGGCAGATAAAATGTCTGTAGTCCATTTTGTGTTAGTTATCCTCAGAGCTAGTTAAAAGTCTCTTTTAAAAACTGTGTGATACAAATGTAAAATAAGTACCCAGCACAAAAGAAAGTTTCAACAAAATGAAACCAAACACCATCATTTTGTTTTCAGGAAACGTGATTTTTCATAACAGATGGCACTGTCAAGCAGTCCTCCTCCTAAAGTGTAAAAAGCCAGTTCAAATTATCTGTGAAGTTGGCCTACTGAGAGCTGAGAGAGCTCTCAGCGCCTCATCTTGAGGGAAGACCCTGGTACCCAAGCAGACCAGCTGGAGCCAAGGCTAGTTCTGACACCTTGTCCTCCAGGACCTGAGCATCCAGTTTCCATTTATCTCAAAAATTCACCTGTCAAAAATAGCAGATGAATTGCTTACATCACTGACAGCTAGACTCTGAACATAGAAGATATCAGGCCCACAGGATGTTTTGAAGCTTACCTTGGATTGCAGTAATCTGGCTGGGCCAAGCCACAGTTCTGAGTAAAGTTGAAAACTGCTGGAAAGACTACCGAGGAAGATTTCTCCAGAGCAGGCCTCCTCTGCCCCTATTTTTCCTGTTTCACTGTGTATATGATGGCTGGAGCTGCAGTAGCCGTCTTGTAAGCATGATGAAAATAACCAGAGAATCTCAAATTTGTCTTAACATCAATACACCAGCTGAACCAATACCTGCTATGGCCTCCTTCCCGATTTCTTGTGATGTGAGAAAAATACCTCCCTGTTTGGTCAAAGTAATGTAGTCAAGTGTTGTGTCACATGAAGCTAAATGATGCTACAAGGAGAACATTGCAGCCACAAAATAAACACCAGCCCAGAATATGCAAATGAACATGTCTCTCCCTACAAATAATTGTGTATCTTTATAGCATCGCCTTCAAGGCTAACAGATTTCATTTCCCGTACAGCTTTATAACTCTTTGGAGCAAAGATTTAAAACAACACCACTGTTTACACTGTTAAAATTTTAATGCATACATGTACTTGTACAATGGGATTAAATGGGAGAAAAATCCATGTGGCAGTAAAATTATTTCATAAATTATTAACTAGCTGGGGTTTCATCTAAATAAGAGAATCATGAATTTTTCTCAGCATTGCCTTTCAGAGAGATAATAAAGCCAGGCTGTAAAAGAAGTCACAACACCCTGCTGGGACAATAGATGATAAAGTCCAGGAAAATAGTTATTGGCACAAACTTGTCTTTCTCCTTAAAGGGAGGGAAATTGCAAGAATAACTCTGCAAATAAAGTAATTTTTATAGAGTGAAGGCAACACTGCATTGACAGGGAGGTAAACTCCTGGATTTAAGCCCAGTCCTGCTATTCATTAATACACTAGAGGCCTGGTACATGAAATTCTTGCATGGGTGGGGTCCCTAGGCCTGGCCAGCGATCATGGCCTACTGGGGCTATCTTGCCCAGTCCCGGTGGGGGCTGGGCTGGCTGGGGACTGCAGAGCAGGCCTGCTGGCCAGGGGGAGGAACCAGGGAAGGTTAGCTGGCCATGGGAGGTTGGCTATGGGAGCACACTTACCACCAGGTGGCAGCTCCTGCATTGAGCGTCTGCCCCCTGGTGGTCAGTGCATGTCATAGCAACTGGTTGACTAGACGTTTCAGTTGTTCAGGTCATTCGATCCTAACGGTTGCTCAGGCTTTTATATATATAGACTAGAGGCCCGGTGCACAAAAATTTGTGTATTCAGGGGGGAGGGTGAGTCCCTCAGCCCCGCCTGTGCCCTCTCCCAGTCTGAGACCCCTCAGGGGATGCACACCTGCTGGTTTAGGCCCACTCCCCAGGGGATTGGGCCTAAGATGGCAATCAGACATCCCTCTGGCAGCCCGGCAGCCCTCGGGGTATGTCCACTTGCCAGCAGGGAGCAGACCTATGCTGTAGTCAGACATCCTTAGCGCTTCTGAGGAGGCAGGAGAGGCTCCCACCACCACCGCTGTACTGCCAGCCATCAGCCTGGCTTGTGGCTGAGCAGAGCTCCCCCCATGTGAGAGTGC
>NW_006285042.1:3124180-3143196 GCF_000327345.1 Myotis davidii | reverse complement strand
AACCTTGGCTTCCTCCATCACTGGAGCAAGCAAGCCTCCTGTTTTCTTCAGCTGCCTGGCTGCTGGCCGCCATCATGGTTGGCAGTTAACTTGCATATCGCCCTGATTAGCCAATGGGAAGTATGTCAGAGGTACGGTTAATTACCATGTTTGTCTATTATTAGATAGGATGGAATTGCATAGCTCATCGTCAGCCTTTCCAAACCACCAACATCCATTTCTTTATCAAAAGATGGGCTTAGAGTAGATGTTTATAGTTATCGATATATATAAAAGCCTAAGTGACCTTTATGACTGAACGACCAGAGCAACCAACCAGAAGGCCTGGTCAACCAGTTACTATGATGCACACTGACTACCAGGGGGCTGATGCTCTATGAAGGAGCTGCCCCTGGTGGTTAGTGTGCTCCCACAGTGGAAGCACTGCTCAGCTAGAAGCCAGGCTCACGACTGGTGAGCACAGCTTCAGTAGCGGCAGGCACGGCAAGGCTGGTGTGAGTGGGAGAGGCATGGTGCCTGGCCCCAGCTCAGGCTCCTCCTTGGCCGCTTGCTGCTTAGCGCACTGCTACATCCTTCGTACCCCATAAGCCTACAGTTACAATCTCCGGAAAATAGTTGAAGCGCGGACACTTGGAGTAAACAGGATGAGCCTGATGTTGCCGCCCAGCTCCTGTAACCCTGCCTCGGGCATCAAGATCAAATGTCATCCCTTGCCGATTGCCCTGGAGCTACAGAGGAAGGCAGCAATACAACAGTGTCTACAATGTAGTGACTAACAATCGGGGTAAAAGTCAAAGAGAGATAGATCTGAAGGGTGGGGGCATGAGCAACAGAGCACCCCTGCCCCCCAAGATCCCCAACTTTGTATTGTTCACCTTGGAGCATCTCTTATCCAGCTTTCAGAGGTGGAAAGCATCCAGGATGGCCTAAGGCATCCACTGGGGACTTCTCGGCCAGCAAGGCACAACCCTGGCTGCAGAAGGAACATTTGGAGATATTTTTTCAGGAAGCTGTAGGGAGGACAGACTCCCCACACAACTTCCCAGTGGCTCACAAGGATGTGGAAACTCTCAGGGCATGCAGGCACAGACTCCTGATTTCCTTTCAATGTGCAAGGATCTGTGCATTGGGCCACTAGTTAAATATAATTATAGGCTTTCAACAAAATACTACTATACACACACACACACACACACACACACACACACACACACACACAGATTACTAATTCACAGAGTTTTTATTTTTCCACTTTTTATTGAATTTATCGGGGGGACACTGGTTAAAAAATTATATAGGTTTCAGGTGCCCAATTCTACAACAGATCATCTGTTCACTGCACTGTGTGTTCACCACCCCAAGTCAAATCTTTGTCCATCACCATTTATTCCCCTATACTCTCTTCCACCTCCCTCTCCCTCCTCCACCCCTGGCAATCACCACACTTGTCCACGTCCATAATTCCTCTGTCTCTTCTTTTTCTTTTTTGTTCAATTCCCCCACCGCCCACCGTCATCCAGCCTCCTTGGCCCCAACAGCTGCTAGCCTGCTCTCTATCAGTCTGTCATTATTTCGCTTGTTAGTTTATTTTGTTCATTAGATTCCACATATGAGTGAAATCATGTGGTACTTGTTTTTCTCTGACTGGTTTATTTCAATTAGCATAATACCCTCCAGGTCCATCCATGTTGTTGTAAAGGGTATGATTTCTTCTTTTTTAGGACCAAGTGTAAATGTACCACAGCTTTTAAATCCATTCATCTACGGATGGGCACTTGGGCTGCTTCCACATTTTGCCTGTTGTAAATAATGCTGTTCTGAACATAGGGGTGCATATATTCTTTCAAATTAATGTTTCCAGTTCTTTCAGATAAATTCCCATAAGAGGAATCACTGGGTTATAAGGCAGTTCCATTTTTAATTTTTTGAGAGACTCCATACTGCTTTCCACAGTGGCTGCACCAATCTGCATTCCCACCAACAATGCAGTAGGTTTCCCTTTAGGATTTGCCAGGATAAAACAAGCCCCTGGCAAATCCCCTACCAGCTATTGGAGTCCTTGAAATCCAGTCCACTAAGGCTTACCCTCCTCTGTCTCCCTGCCCCCCGACTCCAGGACACTTGGATCTCCAGCAGCAAAGTACCTGCACATTCATTGAGACGCTGAAAATGTCCCATGGATCTTCTTTCTCAGTCCAGTCCTCTAACACACATGCCACAGACTCCCTAGATGGATGTAATGATTACCAGGGGTCCCCTATGGTTCCTGGCACAGAAGATGTACTCAATCAATTTATTTTCTCTGAATAAATGCCCATGAAGCTCCCTTTCTTTATCAAAAGATGTTCTTGGAGCAGATGTTTATAGTTATTAAATAAGTCCAGGCTGTAAGTTTTAGAACCTGGGTCAGCTTCCCCAGGGGACAGAGTGTGCCCTTCTATCAGGCCTGGCTCCCCAATCCCTGCCTGGCTCACTGTGAGTCACTGGCCACACTCTCCAAATGAAATATCCTTTTAACTGAACAACTCAGCAAAAGGGGAAACTCAGTCTTTGAATGAAAAACAAAAACAAAAGACAACACACAAAGCAACTTATGAAGATTTAGGAGCTATTTCCTGACTTTATTTAAGTATGTATTAAATTCTACAATATATTTTGTGATTTTACTAACAAAATAGTAATAGTGATTGTCTTTAACAGAGATCTTTCCTTGATTAAGGCTACAGAAGTCATGGCTAGTAAATTTGGTTAAGGTAAACCATTTGCTTTAGCTCTTTTTATTGGGCATGAAATTGACATAATAAAAATGTGGAAATCAAATAAAATTATTTGGAAATCCCCAAACCACTAGTTATGTAGATTTTAAATTCTATTCAATTACAGACCATTTTTCTAGTAAAAAAAAAATGTTTGTTTTTTTATTTGAAAAATTGAACAAGTATTTTTTTTTACCCAATTCCCAAAATCAGATGTAGCAGCTAACATAAACGATAATTTCTGTAACAATTTTCAAGAATAGGCTATGCTGATAAACACAATCTAGAAGGTGTTTATCCTAACATTCCATTCATGTTAATTTATAATGAATGTTTATTATTATTTAATGAAGTTCTCTAACTCTTTGTAAATATTGGCACCTTTGTATTTAAGTGCTTTTCCAGTCTAGACAGGATACTCTTATTTGTATGGTAAATAATAAATACATGATTAGTGTGCTATTTGCTGGTAATGTGCTTGATACTTCTCTGTTCTTATTTTAGCTCTGATGCAAATGATCCCTGCCATTGTCCAATGCCTACATACCTGCATACCAATTAATAGGGCTCCTCATGTTTCTTAAATTTGTTCTTTTTGTTTTGTCATTTTACAAAAAAAAAATGATGTTACAATGAAGCTTCAACTCAGAATCTTTTTGCTCTGTCACCACTTTGCTACATGGAGTTGATTTTTCAGAGGCAGAATCTTGAGGCTGTTTAGTGAGAAGTGTGAGGGAAGAGAAACTAGGTGAGAAGTATTTTTTTGTGGCTGGGTTTACCCAGGTGATGCAAAACGACAGGGTGGAGCTTCTCCTTCCTCCCCTGGAAGTTCACAGAGCATGTGAAGGTGACTCTAACTCTGAGGCTGAGAATTTCAGCAAGACCTCAGGAAGTGTGAAAAGGCCTTCTGCCCATCAGACAAATATCCATGCGCCACTTATTCATATTAATATTAAAAGAGAACGAGCATATGCTTGAGAACATTCTACCGAGAACAGGACACAAAGAATGGGCTTAAGTTGAAGGCACATTTATATAATGTATAATTATATGTATATTCAATTGTAATGAGAACTAGATTAAAACTGGAGAAAATGTGGCCATGATTACAGAATGTAAAGTAATAAGCCTAGTGTCTAGATCAGCCGTGGGCAAACTACAGCCCGCGGGCCGGATCCGACCCGTCCGGCTGTTCTATCCGGCCCGCGGAGCCAAAAGAGCAGAGGGTTCTCTTGCTGTCTACTTTGAATTTATATTAGTTCACACAAACACTCCATCCATGCTTTTGTTCCGGCCCTCCGGTCCAGTTTAAGACCCCATTGTGGCCCTCGAGTCAAAAAGTTTGCCCACCCCTGGCTAGATCTTGGTTTCTAATACTATTCTCCAATAAAAAGGCTCCCTGAAGAAATGTAGTAAATCAACATGTACATTTGAATTTACTCAATGTTGTATGTCAGTTCTACCTCAATAAAAAAATAAAAGAAAAAAATTCGTGGGAATTTTACTAACTAAAATGATAATAGTGATTGTTTTTAGCAGTGATCTTTACTTTTTTGCATTTCATAATTTTTACATAGTAGAAGCTGAGCCTTGCACATATTGGATGAATTAGAGGGATCTAGTGTTTTATACATAGCCCTTGGAATCTAGAAATTTAAAATCTAAATTTAGATTCTTTGCATCTTCAGTTGTGTATTTAAGCCTCTTCACTCGTTGGGAATTTTCCTGGACGTAAAAGGACACCTTTTATTATGAAATCATGAGACATTCTGGGGAACTGATGTGCTCTATGATACCATACCCTGGCAAAGGGTGCAACTGAGTGTTTTTCTTTCATTTTAACACTTATTACCTCACTCATCTCCATGATTTCCTCAAAGGCAGATAAGCAACAGATGTTACTGTTACAAACAGTCATCAGATGAAGTAGTGGAATAAACATTCCTAGTGGAATGCGGATAAGTTGATTTGCTGACCAAGTATGAGGAGAAGCTTTCCGAGCCGAGGATGCAATATCAGGTAAAAATGTACGTGTTGAATATTCCAAAGAGGGAATTCCTCCTGACTTCTTGAGGCTATTCAAGGCCAACTTCTAGGGTGGAATGAGAGATTGCGGCCCCCATGTCTACTGTATGAGATAGAAGTGACATGCCAAGTGGAGAAAAACCCAGAAGAGATCCATACTAGCACCTTCTCATGCCCTTTAGAGATTTCTTAGGCTTCCCATTTAAGAAGGAATTAACAACAACACAGTGCAGGGGTCTGGGGAGTTCTTTACCCCTGGCAAGTCTGAGTTCATTCGAACCTGACTGGGATGGGCATAGAGCAGATTTCTTCCATCTCTTAAAAAGAAATTAAAGTAGTTCAAGAAAAACATTTAGGCTAGAGAAAAAAACATGGGCATGTAGAAATGATATAATGTACACCTAAAATAAATGTCAGGATCTCTCTCTCTCTCTCTCTCTCTCTCTCTCTCATTCTTTCTTTTTATATGTTTATGCCAACAACGTGGGTGGGAAAAGTGGCAGTGCACATTTTCTGAGGGTTATCTTCATTTCTATATAAGCCTGGAATTTTACGTTCATGATGTAGGCATTCTTCAAGTATTATCATTCCAGGATCTCTCTCTCTATGGCCCATATGATAGTGATTTCTGTATAACTGTGACAGAATTCCCCCTTTTCATAGCAATTCCAGTGGAAAGTGCCTTTGAGTGTCTCAATCCTACTTTTCAGTGAGAAGAGACTGAAGTTCTCTTTTGGATTCCCTCGTAGAGGTGGCTGAGCTTCATCCAGGGCTCAGCCAGGTCTTTTTGTACGCTGTTCCTTAATTATCTAGTCATTTGGGGCATCAGGATGCACATTCATTGACTCTCAAAACTGAGTTCCTCTTCACCATGCTCCTAGCCCAGAATTTTTGTATGACTCAGATATTAGCCAAGTGGCCCTGCTTATGACCCCTGTCTAAGGCATTCTGTGCAGCACCAGCAAGATCTCACATGGCAGCTTAACACCCCGCCGCCCATCATCACTTTCTGAATCCAGTATCAGAAACCAAGGCATGTTTCAGCAGGTAAAACTGAAAACCAAGAACAATTTTTACTGCAAAGCCAATCTCTTGATGAGCACCCAAACTTCCACATGTCCGTTCTCATCTTTTTACTACCATCTCGTACTCACACTGTTGCATAGACTAATATTTTAGGAATGACTTAAAGTACTGGAGTATGAGCTGTCCTTTTCATTAATATCACATTTATTTCTTAATAAAAAAGAAAAAAAACCCCAGAGCTCTATAGAGAAATGGCTGATTTCAGGGCTGAGACAAAATTAAAAAGTGCAAAATAAATTTTGTGGTATCAGAAAATAAGGAAGTGCTAAAAAGGTGCCAAAAGGATGCAGGAGCCAATGTCTTGACCTAATGGAGACTTTAATTGGCTGCCTTATTGAAGGAGGTCTCTTCTTTTCAAGAGTCAAATTTTGTCAAAGGAATATTTGTGGAAAACATGGAATTTACAGAACTTTGTTATTATTGCAGGAACAAAAGATTAGGCAGACAATTGTATGTATCCAAATTATGAAACAAATTACAGTAGGCAATTGTTTTGAAATTATATTAGAATATTTTGGGATACCAGTTATGCATGGCATGATTCAATAGAAGACATTCATACATTTAAGAATATTGGTTTCAAAAAATAGTGTTTTCTTACTCTTTATCCTTAGTTTTTTGTTCAGTAAGCTGCCCACGATTCAAAGGATAAAACTGTTATGCAGAAGACTAATAAACGACATTCTCAGGAAATATAGAAAGGCTCAAAATTCAAGAAATATCTCTATCTACCCATCCACCCTCACATCCATAGGAAAACCCAATGGGCCAAAGAAAAAGCAGTACTAGACAAATAGAAAATTATCAAGCATAAAATAAATATTTGTAATAAATTCATTGGAAAAAAAAACACAACACCATAATTCTTCAGTAGGAGAAAGGAGGCTCTGAACAAATAGTTTTTATCTTGATCAAAAGGAAGAACCTGAGCATGTAACAGCACTGGGCTTGCACAGAAAGAAGAGATCTTTGCTGTACATCGTTTACACCAAACCATTCATATAGTTCTTAAAATATAAAGAGGGAAGTCCATAATTATTAAATTACTAGGTATTAACAGTTAACTTCATGAACACATATGACAAGCCCTAAATTATATAAAACATTGTCAGAAACAGTTCTTAAAAATATCTTAATATAGCTCTTCACCAAATTCAAATCTACTTTATCTCAACTCCAATTGCTGTTTTATATTATTTAAATAGAAGTATGTGTTATAAAACATTGTTAATTTACAATATGATAAAAAATAAAGACACTCATTTCAATGATTTCAATATTGTGACTTACATGTCAAGTTTTGTTTATATTTTTAATGTTTACAAATAAGAATCAAGCCTTCCACACCCAAGAGACTTTATATAAATCGGAGATGCCCTGGAAGGGGACCAGCAGCCTTTTGAGCTCTTTGCCCATGCAGTCTGGGACCCCTCAGGGGATGACCACCTGCTGGCTTAGGCCTGCTCCCTGGGGGATTGGGCCTAAGATGGCAATCAGACATCCCTCTGGCAGCCTGGCAGCCTTCAGGGGATGTCCACTTGCCAGGGGGGAACAGGTCTAAACTGCAGTTGGACATCCTTAGCGCTGCTGAGAGGGTGGGAGAGGCTCCCACCACCACTGCTGTGCTGGCAGCCATCAGCCTGGCTTGTGGCTGAGCAGCGCCCTCCCATGTGGGAGCACACTGACAACCAGAGGGCAGCTCCTGCATTGAGCATCTACCCCCCCCCCCTCATTTGACCTGCTAGTGACCAGTCATTCCCAGTCTTTCTGCTGTTAGGGTCAGTTTGCATATTACCATTTTACTATATAGGACAGAGGCCTGGTGCATGGATGGGGGCCAGCTGGTTTGCCCTGAAGGGTGTCCCGGATCAGGGTGGGGGTCCTGTTGAGGTGCCTGGCCAGCCTGGGTGAGAAACTGAGGGCCATTTTCAGGCTGTCAGGCTGGCCAGGCCCACAGGCTAGAGGCAGGTATCTGGGATTTATTTAACTTCTATAATTGAAACTTTGTAACCTTGGTCCGGCTCGAAGCATGGGTTGCCCCTGGCAACCTATTATGGGTTTTGTTTAGCTTCTATATTTGCAACAATGTTTCTTAGAGAGCAAGCTCAGAGCTGGGCAGTGGCAGGCGGGGAAACTTTGCTTCCTCCTTCACTGGAGCAAGCAAGCCTCCTATTCGCTTCAGCTGCCTGGCTGCTGGCCACCATCTTGGTTGGCAGTTAATTTGTATATCACCCTGATTAGCCAGTGGGAAGCGTATTGGAAGTATGGTTAATTACCCTATTTGTCTTTTATTAGGTAGAATTGTATACTAGAGGCTGGTGCATGAAATTCATGCATGGGTAGGGTCCCTAGACCTGGCTGGTGATCAGGGCCCATCTGTAGGGTGACCAACAGGGCCATCAGGGGGCCCCTGCTGGCACCTGCCTTGGCCAGCCTGGCGCTGTCCACTCACTGACCTCACCCCCCACAGCCACCACTGGTCGCCTCCCTCTGTGGGGTGATCGAGGGCCCTCCCCCTCACACCTGCGTTGGCTGGCC
Organism: Myotis davidii; assembly: GCF_000327345.1. NCBI lineage: Eukaryota > Metazoa > Chordata > Mammalia > Chiroptera > Vespertilionidae > Myotis > Myotis davidii. Next base: position 3,134,791 of record NW_006285042.1, on the reverse strand, counting down.
TGGGGCCTGAGGGCTGGGGGCAGCTCCTGCATTGAGCATCTGCCCCCTCGTGGTCTGTGTGTGTCATAGTGACCAGTTGTTCCGCTGGTCATTCTGCCATTTGGTCAATTTGCATATTAGGCTTTTAGTATATAGGATATGATAAGCATACATATAATGTAAGTTCTCTCTCAATATATATGACAAATTTGTATCCCTAATTATAAAAATGAAGCCAGCATCATATACTTTTGCATTAGCAGCATTAGGGAAATTTTTTGTTCCTTTACCATATGTTATCACACTTAATATATATCATGACATTGTATCTTGTCTGAATTAGGTAAAATTTTTACCTAGATTAAGGAAACAGGTGTTTTTATTTTTTGGTTTTTTTATCTGAATGATATCATTCACAAAATATGACTGGGGTTATCTTATGCTGAGTTTATTGATGGTCATAGATTAGCAGAGAAAGCAGATATGGGTAAAGGAAAGAACTATAGTAAGAAAAGGAGACTCAATTAGTAATTTAAAACTTGTCATGTGACTTTGGGAATTTGATTAGATTAAGCAGTGAACTAAAATGGACCCCAATCCACTCTTAGATAGGGGTATCCAACTGTAACTGCTCATAATCAAAACACAATTCAGTAGTCAGAGTAGAAATTGGCAGGATGCAGGAAGAACTACCTAAATATCAAGATCATATTTTAAAATTCTCTCTTTGTGCTGACTTAAAATCTTTATATGAAAGTACCCATGATAGTGATGGACAGAGAGTAAATACTTAATATATGTTGGCTTACTTTTTGTGAAATAGGAACTAACTCATAGGAATAACATGGCCATTAGCCTGCTTGTATACTCTTGAGCAAATCTTTGATCTTTACTTTCTTAACGTAAAATTTATACAAGGAGAGCCTTTTAATGCTGAGATATCTATAGTATAAAACATTGCAATTTTTATATACTAAAACTTAGCAATGCAGTATAATTCTCAAGTGTGAATAAAAGGTTGTTTGTCTTTTCATAAGAGAATTCAGCCTGATGGGCATCAAGCACTGTGTTCTGGAAGATCCCAAGATAAGTAAGACAGCTTTTCCTCTTAGGAAGACATTTATTCTTGAGAATAATATAAAACATTTCCTAAGCACTTCTTTTATTTCAGATTCTGGACTATTTTACTTTACTTCATTAAATGCTTACAGCATCCCAGTGCCTACATTACTAGCATCACAAAGAGGAAACAATTTGGAAAGTCAAAGAAGATGATTGTGGCCATACTTTAAACAACCAGTAGATAGTAGAATGCAACTCCAGAATCGAGTGCAGCTCTGTGTCTTTTTTCAGGCACTGGATGACTTCAAGGAACAAAGTGATCAGCACTAAGGGGCTCCTCCAGCAAGATGCTCAGGAGCCCATGAGAAAAGGAAGACTTCTTCAGTTTTTAAGTGGCATTTGAATTAAAATTGTAACATAAGTATGGTGATGTCAAGATAGTCCCAAGCCAAAACATGGGTCAAATATATTATGCATCTGCCCATCATGTGTCAAAGAAGAAAACAAGATCCACTAGATGGGGACAGGTAGTCCCTGGGGGAACTGGGCTGAGTGTCAAATGCATAAGAAGTTTGGGGACATGATGTAAAATTCTAGATGTAGTGATTAAACCCTCAATTTTGGGTCTAGCAGGAAAATGGTTCTAAGCCACACTTAAAACCAGTTAGTGGGAAAGCTACCATTTGCCATCTTGTGGTTAGTTAGAACTGTACCTCTCTGCTTTTGGAAATGTTCTTGCCTCTGTTTAGAATGCCCCTCCTCTTTAGTCTTGTGTCTAGAGAATAAGAGAGGAACTTTGTATGAGATGAAATCAGTCAGATGGGCAGGAATCAGATTGCGGAAGGCTTCCTGTGCCCTGGAAAGGCATTTGTGTTTTATTCTAAAGGCAATAAGAATCATGATCAGATGCAAAGCACGTAAGAATTTAGTGATATTTTGCAATTTGAGCTGAACATCTGGTTGAAATAGGGAGTGGAGTGGCTGAGCTAAATCTCAATGCCAACTACTATATCTGACCAAAAAGAATGACATATAATTACTGATAGTCCTATCTCCCTTGCTTTAGGGGAGCATTTAGTCTCAGCAGACTCTCATCTTAATCTTTGTATCAGAAAAAGGCTCAGAACCTAAGAATGCCATGTTTTAGTGATGGTATTCACTACTGGTAATGAAATTGCTGTTTCCGGCTAATATTAACTTTGCTAATATTGACAAATAAATGATCACTACATATTTCTTAAATGGATGCATGAGAGTAGCTGGGTAGCTTCAGAAGAAGGAATGGCACTTTCCCCTTCTACTGAGAGGTTTAGAGTACACCATGGACATCGGGACAATGTGACTGAGGTGTCTACTCTGAACTGGAGGCCACATGGAGAAGCACACTTGAATTGCCAGTTAGCTTCTCTCCCACCCCTGCCATGTCCCTCCTCATTACTCTCCTAATGAAAGTTAAAACTGTAAAGCTGAAATACCAACCTGTGCCCATCTCATAAGAGGCAAGTCTGCATAGCACAATTATTCTGCTGCTCCTTTAAAAATGCTGTTTCAGATTACTCAGATTTCAATATCCTAGTTTTCTCTTCAGTCTGTAATTACCATTAGGTTTCTACCAACAACAAAAGTGTAGCCAATTATGCTACTAAGTGCTGTGTTTAAAAAAGAACCATTACAGATGGCAATCTACTCTGCAAATCTCTCCTATAAAAATAAAATAATTCGTTAAGTTGGTTTGCTGGTCAGACAAAAAATTAAAGCAAAGGGGTTTGGGGTTTGGTTCTCATTTAGCATTGGTCAGTTGCACCCAAGAAAACTGGCAGGAGAAAATGCAGTACTTTCCATTTTGTGAAGGTTGCCAAATAGAGTCAATTTATTTCCAGAATAACCTTAAAAACGATCTAATTTTCAGGGGATATGGTTTTGCTGAAAAGTTTTTGGCCTTTAATTGGGGTCTTTCATTTAAATATAATTCCCATTTCATGTTTTTTTTTGGAGACTATAGTCTTTTTAAAATTAACATATAGTTGACATACAATATTATATTAGTTTCAGGTGTACAACATAGTGATTCGACATTTATTTGCCTTACAACATGATCACCATGAAAAGTCTAGCAACCATCTGTCACGGTACAAAGTTATCCTGATATTTTTTACTATATTCATTGTACTGTACACTTCCCCATGACTTGTATATTTTATAACTGGCAGTTTATACTTCATATTCCCTTCTCCTTTTCCACTCACCTCCCATTTCCCTCCCCTCTGGTAACATCAATTTGTTCTCTGTCTCTATGAGTTTGTTTCTGTTTTATTTTGTTTGTTCCTTTGTTTTGTTTTATTACATATCTTGGCTATTGTAAATAATATTTCAGTGAACATGAAGTCCATTGCAGCACCTACACTAATAAAAGAGAAATATGCAAATTGGCTGTACCTTCGTGACACCCACCAGCCAATCAGGAGTGAGTATGCAAATTAACCCAACAAAGATGGCAGGTTAATTAGCATATGCAGGTGCAGAGCTGCCGGGTGGGGGGGGCAATGCCTGCTCTGAGGGGAAGGGGGAGGGAGCTACAGGAGCGACACTCTGGCTGGAGTGGAGAAAGAGGCTCTAGCCTGAGTGAAAACTCTGGTTGGAGCGAAGACGGAAGGTGGTGGCCAGAGCCAAGGCCTGGGTCCTGGGTGCTGGAGGAAAACCAGTGCCAGCAACCAGGGGAAGGAAGGCCTATTGCACAAATCTTCATGCAACGGGCCTCTAGTTATTTATAATAGTCCAGATTACAGTCTTTTTGATAAAGTGATGCAAATCTTAATTTCTATTGTAGATGAGCATATGTAGAATCATTGAGTTACTTATTTCTATAAAGGATCTGACTCAGCAAATGAAAAATATAGCACAGACTTGTCATCTGCATGCCCATTGAAAAAGCACTGTCCACTTCTCTAAAAATTTTCTTCCAGAAAACAATCCAAAATTGTTTTTTAAAAGATAGATTCCAAAAGGGGAAATGAACAAAATAAACTGTACGAGAGAGAGTATGTAAACTTATAATGTGTGGCTCATGTAGGACCATATTTAAACAAAATCTTGTTGAAAGTTGTATGTGTGTGCGTACACATGTGTGTGTAGGCATGCAACTACTTCAATTTTGTGTCTATCAATTCACAGTCAGACAATGCAGTGGGTCTCAGTGAAAATACCATTCACTGTTTACCCAAACATAGCCTAATAAAACTATTCTTGAGTTAATAATTTTTTTTCTCAGTATTGTTTTCAAGAATCTGTTACTGACTGGTTGGATGTTTAGCATTTTAACAGTAATCTTAAACTAAATACATTTAAGTAATACTTATGTATCAATCTATACATTGAATTTAATAATTCATATGATTTAAATTATTATATTTTTAAGCAATTCAAGTCATGCTCCTTGAGCAATGTGCATCATATTCTGTGTGTGGTGATATTTACATTATTGTAGATGCTTCTAATCACTTATTCCATGTCATGTGAAAGTTACATTTCAGATGGAGGTTTCCGGCAATAGTTTAAGAAAATCTGAAGTGAATACCAAAAGCATTATTTATTTTTCAAAAGCCAAACTGAAGTTTGTGGAGGAAAAATAAGTCAGCGTTTAATGGATGGCACAGAGAGTGGAAACATCTGACTGAACAGTAGGAAACTTTGTACTGTTTTGAATGCCTCACCACTACTCATGCCATCTGTCATGCATTTCTCATGAAATAAACAGTTTTCAGAAATGTTTTGTCCAGGAAAGAGGCACTTTACATTTTATTGATTTATTCATTCTATATGAGCTTCATGTAATGATGTTTAAGAAAATTGCATAAGAAGGAGATATTTTTATACTAATAGCTAGTGATTTTTTTTATTTGAAAGTATTTATGGAGGACATGAAATGTGGATACATATTATAATAGATGCATCAAATGGGGAATGTGGGGGGTGGTCTGAAAGGAAAGGCAGTGCTGCCAAGAGCAAACGTTGAATTTCCTGCCAGTTTTATTTCCCCAAATCTGAGTTGCTGATAGAAGGAACTAGGGGAAGGGAGAGGAAAGATGACTCTTCTCCAGGGGGTCCCCTTCATAAAATGTTTGAACTGTTGCCACAATCTGGCCATATTTTTATGCCAGAGGAAACATGACATTCTCTTCATTATTTAAAACTTTCATATCCCGTCTCAGTTGATTATCAAGTCTCTTCCCATTCCATATATTAAAATTAAGTTTTCTTAAATAATTATCATTTCCTTAAGAGTCCAGCATCATTTCCAACACAGTCCAATGACACCTTTGACTTTAACCATTGGTGACTTGTGATAATGTTTTTAACATCACATCTATAGGATTTCTCCTGTGCAATAATTTTCACCTTATTCCCCCACCTCCTTGTTGCTTCTGAACTACAAATGCCATTTTTCCCATATCAAGGAGACAGATGTTTTGGCTCCAAATCTAGTCTCAGCTTCAATGTAGCTATATGTTCTTGAACAAGTTACTTAACCTCCTGTGTCTTCAATCGTAAAGGGGCAATGGTGATGTGCGCTCCTCAGGGCAGTGAAGGTTGAATGGGATAGTGTATTTAGAACATCTGGTTCATATTAGGAAATAAATGGTTTTCCCTCCCTACACTTATTTCCTCTGTTACTTTAATCATTATTCCATCACTGTACTCATCTTTCCCGTGATATCTTTCATTCATCTGCTTCTCCTGCTCCCCTGCGTTCATGGCACCGCTGTTGTCCTTCTTGTGGATGGATGACAAGGCAGAGACACTGTGTGCTGAGAGCATGTACACCCCCGTCTGTTATGCTATGTTCAAAACAATTTTAAGACTCTACAATTTATACTTCATAGACCATAAGAAGTAGCAGGAGTTCTCAAACTACCAGAGCAATTCTGGCCTTTACTCACGCTTCTTAAGTTTAATTCATCTTTTCATCTACATCCTTCATTGTCTTCTGAGGTCTCCAGACACATTTTGTTGCTTCATTCCTTTGTGTCTCTCATTGTAATGTCATTGTTACTTTGCTGTCTATTAACACTTCTTACTCCCTTTTGGCTATCCTCTAATTGGATATCCATTTGAGATTAAAGAGAGATTTTATTTAAACCCAGTAGGCCTAGCATTTCCTAATTTAGTTGCCCTGTACTGGCCTTAACACTAATTACTGGCCTTGCTGTTTACTCCAATCTGTTCTCAGCACTATTTCCACACGTCTCTTAGTCCAATCCTCATTCTCACATGTGGCAGTGTCACATTATGGTTCCTCTTTATCTAAAATGTCTTTTGTAACCACGTGTGTTTTTTTTCTTTCACTTTTTCAGGCACTAAAAGAATCCCAAATTCCACCTATTTTCCATTTAACTTGCTATGACATTGCATTAGTAAGGGTTCTCCAGAAAAGCAGAATCAATATGATGTATATAGATATGCCTAGGAAGAGGTTTAGTGTAGGAATTGTGTCATGCAGGTATGGAGGCCGAGAATTCCCCTAATCTGCTATCTGCAAACTGGAGAACAAGAAAGCTGGTGGTATAATTCAGTCCCGGTCAGAAGAGGAAAAATGTGGAAACTAAACCAGGGTCACCATGGCTCATCCTATGTTGATGTTCTCAGTGAGTCTGTAAAGGAAGACTTTCTATCACCAGCAGATACAAACTAAAAGAAAAGTAACAAGGTATTCTGAAATATAATGATTTATCTATTGACAGCAATGAGTTATTATTTTTGATGCTTTTCTTCCATCTTCTGGCCTGTTAGCATAGACACTTGAAAAAGTCAGGTATCTTAGTTCCTTAACTTTCAAATGCTGGATGACACCTTCAGGAAACCATGCAACAAGTATTCAATGTTCAGTGGAAACATGCAAATCTAGGAGACCAGCTGCAGCCCAGTCTCTCTCTCTCTCTCTCTCTCTCTCTCTCTCTCTCTCTAAAATAGAGTTCCACATTCTTTACCCCACTTCCTCCACTTCCTGTCCAACAACTGTCCCCACCTCTGCCACTCTCAATGTACTAGCATCTCTGGCTTCTTATCTTTTATTGTATCTACAGGCTCATGACATATCTCTTGCCTTCTGGTTTGATAAACTAGAAAGGATAGCAAAAGTATTTGATTTATTTTACTGGACTAAGAACCTTTTTTTTTATTGATTAAGGTATTACATATGTGTCCATATCTCCCCATTACCCCTCTGCACCCCTCACCCCCCTGGTGTCTGTGTCCATTGGTTAAGCTTGTATGCATGCATACAAGTCCTTTGGTTGATCTCTCCCCCTTACCTCCACCCTCCCCTGCCTTCCCTCTGAGGTTTGATGGTCTGATCGATGCTTCTCTGTCTCTGGATCTGTTTTTGTTCATCAGTTTATGTTGTTCATTATATTCCATAAATGAGTGAGATCATGTGATATTTATCTTTCTCTGACTGGCTTATTTCGCTTAGCATAATGGTCTCCAGTTCCATCCATGCTGTTGTAAGAATTCCTTCTTTTTTACCGCAGCATAGTATTCCATTATGTAAGAGTTATTCTGGGCCCTATTGCCTCCCTGATTCTGATTCCAGAAGGACCAGTGTTGGCTATTATCTTGAATGCCTATACCCCTATGGAAACAAAAATAGTGAGATACTTGAGTTTTTGTCAATGTCACTATTCTACAATTGAAAGCATGCCATTATTGAGCCCACCTTACTTCACAGGAGAGATGGTCTCCTGTATGGTTTTTGCTGCAACTTAAAAATGGTATGATCTTCTAGACCAGTAACCTTTGTACTATCTTCTTTTTGTAATAACTATTTTGTAATGCCATCTTATGATTCCAAAATAAAAGTCATTAAAGTAAAAGTTATTAACCTGCACATGGTTTCAAAAAATCAATATAAGATGTACATGAATATAAAAGAGAAATAAGAAGGAAATAATTTATGATAGATTAGTAGGCATCTTATTATGTAAATGGTTAGGAATGGGTCATCTAGAAAACAGAATAGTATAGTCATATGGGTACACTTATGCACCAAACCAACTTGTGACAACTACAAAGACAGGTGGTTAGAGGTGTGTTTTACTTGGAGATTCAATGGAATACATAAATGGTGCTATTGTCAGGATGTGATTTTTAAAAAATGTGGCAAAGACCAAATAAAACAGTATAATCTGCCCTAACTGGTTTGGCGCAGTGGATAGAGCATTGGCCTGCGGACTGAAGGGTCCCAGGTTCGATTCTGGTCAAGGGCATGTACCTTGGTTGTGGGCACATTCCCAGTAGGGGGTGTGCAGGAGGCAGCTGATCAATGTTTCTCTCTCATTGATGTTTCTAACTCTCTATCCCTCTCCCTTCCTCTCTGTGATAAATCAATAAAAATATATTTTTAAAAACACACACAAAAAAGTGTAATCTCTCCTCTGGGAAATGTAGTGTTGCTATATAACATTCAGTTAATTCTAGGCTCAGGTAATTTAAACAGGATTTTAACTTATAAGAATATCTTGTGACACATTAAAAAGTTATGTGGGTGTGAGATAATTATTTATTGCCAGGACTATCTCATCTATTCTAAGACATCTGGGATTCCTGGATCCAGCTTATAGATCTACTCAAAACCAGTAGCTTCTTTATCATAGTGACAACCAAAGAGCGTTCCTCCCTCCATTTGTAAAATGCCACCAAGAGGATGGTAGAGCCCCCGTCGAGAACCACTGCTCTAAAAGAGCCATCAGCCAGGGAATGTGGTCAGGGAGAAAGAAGAAATGGCAGAGGTGTGGGCGGTTGTAAAATGATGTTACATCCCTCCTATCCTGCAAAAGCTGTGAAGGAATTTTGCATGTTCTTTAACTTCATTTCAAAATCGACCTTTGAGGTAGGCAACCTAGAGAGGTTAAATAATGAGGCAAGGTCACACAGCTGGGAAGTAAAGATCTGGGCAGAACTGATTCCATAGTGGCAGCATTCTTGGCTTTCTGGTTGTACAGAAGACTAAGAAATGGTCTGTATCACACACAAAGAGGGAGAGGCCCCTTCATGGAAATTTCAGGGGGGTTCCCAGCTGGGCTATGACAAATGCATGAAAGCCCAAGCCAGGCAGGGAATGTCAATCAAGTTATTCACAAGCTCTAGCTGAGCGAGGTCCTGTCCACCACTGTGCAGCAGAGTCTAAATCTTGGCCCAAGACCCAGCCCTGGAACAATGCCGCTCTCTGTGGGATTTTTCTTTTTCTCTTAAAAAAACCAACTTCATTGTTTTCTCCTTTATAATAGAAATAATGGATGCCCATTATATAATGTTCCCGACCATGTAGAAATGTTTAAAACAGGAAGTGAAAATTTTATAATCCCATCCCTCGAAGATCATTGTTGGTAACCAATTGATATATATTCATTGGGATTTTTCTCCTGGCCATATAAAACTAGTTATTTTAAATGTATACTATATAGATTGTTTTTAACTTATTATTCTTTTTTTAATATATTTTTTATTGATTAAGATATTACATATGTGTCCTTGTCCCCACGTTACCCTCTACCCCCACCCCCCGCTCTTGCCCTCCCCCCTGTTGTCCGTGTCCATTGGTTAGGCCTATATGCCTGCATGTAAGTCCTTTGGTTGATCTTCCCCCCTTAACTTATTATTCTTATTCAATAATTTTTGTGACTTTATACCCTTGTCTATATACAGAAAATGATCTCTTGTCTTTATTTTTAATGGTAGATTAAAAAGAATTGTTTGACTACTCTTGCACTAGGCTTATAAGAGAACTTTGCCTAAAGGAAATAGGCCACAAAAGGTAATTTTTTTATACCTCTGCTATCATAATGCTATAATGAGCATCATTGGGCATATATCTTTGTCAAAGGTATAAATTCTTCATAGGATAAATTCCTAGAAATTGAATTGTTAAATTGCCCTCTAAAAGGCTTCACCAATTTACAATTATACCAATGACCCATGAAAACCCCAATTCACTGCACCCCAACAAACTCTAGCTGTTAACAAATTTTTCAACTTATTTTTTTAACTTATTTTTTTAATTTTATTTTCATGTCAAATTTTTTTTTAATTTTATTTTTCAATTGCAATTTACATTTAATATTAGTTTCAGGCATACAGCACAGTGGTTAGATAATCATATACTTTAAAAAGTGATCCCCCCTGATATTTCCAGTACCCACCTGGCACCAAAACAATGCACATTTCTTATTTTTAAAATACATTTATATGTATATAAAAAAGAAATAATCTTTTGAAATCAGACCTTTCAAAAATTTCCATGGAAATATGTCCCACTGTGCCTGGCTGGCACGGCTCAGTGGTTGGGCTTTGACCTATTGCCAGGAGCCGGTCCATCCTTGCTGTTTCAAGGGACCTGGCATATATGGCACACTGTTCTTAATATATTTGCTCACCTTCTTGGCACTATGTGTTTTAACCAAGGTCACCTCTCCGAGAAAGGTTGTTTCCCCAGGTAGAGATTTTCCCCTGAAGTTAGGGAGGGAATGAAACTCCTTAACTAAGTGCCAGGCGGGTAGTTAATCACTTTAACTACAA
>NW_006285042.1:3098561-3124031 GCF_000327345.1 Myotis davidii | reverse complement strand
GCTGTCTCCTTCTCATTCCTTCTTCGCCGACTCCATCTACACCTTTGGGAACCCCTGGACCTGCTGGGGTTGGACCCCAGCAACCTATAAACCAGGAAGTCACAGTTCCATTACCTGTCAGGGCACATGCCCGGGTTGGGGGCTCAATCCCCAGCGTGGGGCATGCAGGAGGCAGCCAATCAGTGATTCTCTCTCATCATTGATGTTTCTCTCTCTCTCTCCCTCTCCCTTCCTCTCTGAAATATACAAATATATAAAAGAAATATGTCCCAGTGCAGACCTGTAAATGTGACCTATTTAAAAAATGCATCAGTGTCAGTACGAATATTAGTCAGGGTTCCCCACAGAAACAGAACTGAACGCCTGAGAACCAGCAGAGCAGTTGGTGAGGGTGACCTTCTCTGCTCAGTCTACTAACATAAATGCTCATTCGTCCAGAGACACCTCACAGACACATTCAGAAATGTTTTAGCAGCTATCTGGACATCCTTAGTCCAGTCCAGTTGACACGTAAATTAACCATCACAGTACTGTGTTTCTTTCTATGGTTGTATCGTTACTCCATTCCCTTTTATGGCTCAATAGTTGCTTATTGTATGGATACACCAGATTTGTTTATTTATCAATAGGTGGATATTCAGGTTGTTTCAACTCTTTGGTTATTGCGAATAATGTTGCTGTAAACATGTGTATACATTTTTGTATAAACATGTGTTTTCATTCTTTTGAGTATATAACTAAAGTGGAATGGCTGGATCATGTGATAATTTAATTTTTAATTTTTGAGGAACTGCTATTGTTTTTCACAGTGACTGCACCATTTTACCGTCTTGCCAGCAATGCATGAGGATTCTAATTTCTCCACATCCTCATACTTGTTATGTTCTTTCTTTTTCCATTATTATAGTCAGCCTAGTGGGTATGAAGTGGTATCTCACTGAGGTTCTGTATTTTCTTAATGACTGATTTTGAACCCATAATCACTGTTAATGTTTGTGAATATTCCATTGTATGTATGTACCAGGATTTATTTCAAAATTTAAGTAATTTCCTACTGATAGGCATGTACATTTTCCCCAAATTTTTGCAATTATAACCAATTTTGCAATGTATCTATCTACTTTGCCTAATAAATACAGCTTTTTAGTGTAAAGTACTAGGATTAAGATTGATAGTGAAAGACTCACCCATTTTACATTTTAACACATATTTCTGGTGGTGTTTGTTTCTCCCCACGATGGTTAACAATATCAAAACCAAGCCAGCATGAACCTAGGTCCACAAGATATGTCATATTTCCTTAATTACTTAAACTTAAATTAGACTTAGTGGTCTATCCTGATGTCATGGGAGAAGGGATTCACTTACAGCCCTAATTGAGGATCTCTCCCAAACCTGCCCTTCCCCTCAACCCCCCCACCCCCAAGGTCATATAAAGTCCCTGGGGATTCTTAAACTGTTGCAGTGCAGCTGAGAGCTCCCTCTAGCCTCCATCCACAGGGCTACCACAGAGATGCTTATTCTCCAAAGCCTTCAGTCCCTTGGCATCTGATGACTCTGCAGTTTCCACATCATACCTGGGGACCTTTCAAAAGTTGTAAACCTGGCTCAGGTGTCCAGACTCCCAGGGTGCTAACCCTAGTAGGGCTCATGCTGCTCTCAGGATGCTTTGACCCTCTGCTTTCTTCCTTTTCCCTGTAAATCAGTCTCCTCCTCTGTCTCTGCTTCTATCTCTCTTTCTTCCCACCTCTCTATGAAGCCAGACACAATAACATCCATAAATTCAGTTGTAGACAAATGACAGGAGAGCCAGGATTTTGCCTGCAAATTCTGGAAAAATCAATAAGATAAGAAATCAGAAAGGCTGGAGTGTGGGTAGAACATGCTTACAGGGAGAACACACGCCTATTAGTTGCTCTAATTATTCTGCTTCATTATATATGTTCATCATTTTTATCTCCGTTAATCTGACACACAAAATTTATTTCTTCTTTGCTCATTTTTCTATCAATGTCTTCTACATTGATAATAAATCTTTTTCATTTTTGTGAATCTAACTGGTATTAGATTATAAGTCACCTTGTTTTATTTCCTATGTATTTTATTTAGTGATATTGGTCAATTTTACCAATGTTTGCTGTTCATTTATGATTTCATTCTGCAAATTGCCTCTGTTTTCTTTGTCCATTTCCTAATGAGTGTTTGACTTTTTCTTATTGATGTGTATGCACTCTTTATAACAAAGAGGTTCAACTCTTCAAATATATTGCAAGTATTTTCTCTTAGTTTGTCATTTGCCGGTTAAATTTCCTGTGGTTTTTAAGTTTCTAGTTTTATGTAACCAACTGTCAATATTTCTGTATGTAGATTTTGGACTTTTTACTGAGGGCCACAATAGACGTTTTCCAGACCAAGATATATTTTGTTTTAGTGCTACCATATTTTACTATTGATATTCTTCATTTGCATATTTAACCCCCTGGATTCTATGTGCATAGTACGAAGAAAGAATATATATATTTTTTAATTTTGGCCATAAAAATTTAACAAAACTCTTTATTGATTAATTTCTCAGTCACTGATTTGAATTGATTCCTTTCCCCACATTACATTTTCTAATTAGGTTTGCTGATGCACATAATTAATTCTATGTATTTCCATTATTTCTAGCCATCTTACTGAACTTTAATTTTAATATCTCCATGTAAGAGAGATAGGTTTAGTCCTAATATAAACTTCAATGAAGTTGTACAGTTTTCTTCATAAGGGTTTTATATATTTCTTGTTAAATTTAGTTCTTATTGTTGGGAATAGAGTTGATATGTGAGTGTGGGTTTCTTTTTCTTATCACATAAGTAGGACATCTTGAATAATATTAAATAATAAAACATGGGTTTTTAGTGTTTCTGCTGAGCCCTTTTCCCCGTTTAAAAAAATATTTGCCTTCTATTAAATGCCCATTTAAAATACTTAAGGGACTTTTCAAGTTGTCCTCCTAAAGTTTTTCCCAATTAATACTCCCGTGAGAATATCTAAGACTGTCTATTTCCTTTGCCACTGTGGAAAAGGGACAGAATGTGTCATACTTCATCTGAGCAGGAACATGGTCTTTGAGAGAGTAAAACAGATCACCCTCACAATAGTTTGTCATATTTCTCTCCAGGTCTTTCTTTCCCAGTGCCCCAACTATGGGCTCAAATTCTTTGCTCTGCTGCTGCCACTTACTCCACTCAGCTCACAGTCTCCTATCTCACCTTGACCTTGGCTCTAACTTACCCATTCCTCCCTCTTGTTTGATTTGTTAACTCACCCCTACTTGCACAAGATGAAGCCAGCCTGCTCAGTTAGATACTGATCAAGTGGAGCAAAATACATCAAAAGGTGGGTTCCCCAGGGATTGGAGCTGGAACTGAGTCAAAGTCCATAGGTTGAAATGCAGAAGATACCCCATACAAACAACAGAGACTATATGCAAACACTGGATTTAAGCTTTAAAACTCAAACACAGCCAGCTTACGTTTGCGATTATTACCCCTTCTCTGACTTGGACCCAGTAACAAATCTTTATGCATCATAGCTGATTTCAAAGCTTAAATTTTAAAAAGTGCCACGGAAAGACATTAACATAACTATTCATATATTAATTAGGATTACATTTGGTTGTGAGTAATAGAACTGCTTTCCCTGAAACAGTAGCTTAAATGTGGTGAAAATTTATGTCTTTCCTTAGTAAAAGTGCACAGGTAAGTGATCCAGGGCTGGTATAGTGACTTTGCTCTATGAAGTTCTCAGGGACCTCGGCTCCTTGAAGACTTGCACTTGACCGTGGCAAGAATAACCCCTTCCTCAAGCACCAAGATGGAACTTCAGATATAACATCCATGTTCCAAAGGATAGGTTGGAAGAAGGGAGGAAGAAGGGGCAAAGAGCCTATAGCGGCTGCCTCTGATGAAAGGTCTTGGATGCTGGCATGAGACACTTTCACTTAGATTCCACTGGTCAGAACTCAGTCACATAATCACACCAAGTTGTAAAGGAGGCTGAACAGGTAGCCTTTGTTCTACGTGGCAATCTTCCTAGCTAAGTCTTATTAATGTAGAAGAAAGGGAGAATTGATATTGAGAGGAAGACAGATGTATGAATAAAAAATGGCATTATTCTTATCTTATGGTTATACCTGATTGAAGTATACAAAAGGTGGCTGGGTAAAGGAAAACATTGATCAATTCTACTGGATAAGGAGCGGATGTGGAGGTTTTACAGGTTTCAACTACGTTTTTGAGGTTGAGTAGTTTTGCCAGGTTCTCTATAAGGAAGGATATTTGAGGTTGTAGGAGCAGCTCAGGCATTGAGGAATAAAATATGAGGGTGCCTTCAAAAATATAAAAGCAGCTCCATCTAGCTGGTAGGCATAAGAGAAGTGAGTACTGTGGTAAGAAATAAGTGGGGAGAAGTAGGCAGGGACCAGAAAATGAATGGCTATGTATACCCTGCTTAGGAGTTTGGACTTTGATCATTAATAATGCAGACCAGATCTGAGTTATAGAATTATAAAATCATATCTGACAATTACTTTAAAGAGTAATTTGAAAGTGGTAATGACTGGAGGAAAGCTATAAGAAGGAGAAAGTGTTTAGGAAGTCTCTTAGACTCTTAGCATGGAGTTCTATATGGATGGGGCATCAGCCAGAGTTCTCCAGAGAAACAGAACCAGTAGTATTGTGAATACTGACAAGTCTGAAGGATGAGGGCAGGCTAGCAGGCTGAAAATTCTTGGGAGGAGCTGATGCTGCAGTTTTGAGCCCAAATTTCTTCTTCAGGAAAACCTCAGTTTTGTTCTTGAGGCTTTATAATTGATTTGATGAAGCCCACTCAGATTATCAAAGATAATCTTCTTTACTTAAAGTCAACTGATTCTAGATATTAACCACATGTACAAATTATCTTCTCAGCAAAACCTAGATTAGTGTTTATTTAAATAACTGAGTGCTATATTCTCAGGCAAGTTGACACATAAAACTAACCATAGCAGATGGTGACACTATCAACTGTGTAGGGCCTAGAGAAGAAACACATGTGGGGACTAATGTGAAAAAAGAATATGTTTGGTTTAGGACATGTTGAGAGTGAGAAACCTATGGTACATCTATGGGGAACTGAAATACTGTTCAGGGTTGAAGAATGTATTTTGAATTAGAAGTTTAGAGTGAGGTAGTTTAAACCATAAGTAGGGATTAGATTATACAGAGTGAGCATTTGCAAATGCTCATTCATGTAAATGAATTAAAGAGTTAGGTCAGGGATTTAAGGAAATAAGGAGTGGTAAGGACTGTAGCAACTGGAGAGCAGATGTTCAATCTCTATAAAGCAGCATCAATTTAATTCTAATTATTGGGAGTTATAAATATTGGTCTAGTGTAGTCAGATCTTTCCACAAGTGAAAAGTTCAAGTTTTGAATTCTGTTTCTTAAATTAACCTGAAATACTGTTTAGCCAACATTGTACATATCGGGGACTGTATCTGCTCTGTACCTACCCACCTTAAGAACTTTGAAGAAAAGGGAGGATAAAAGACAATGGATGGAACTCTGGGAACTCTGACATTTAAGGGTCAAAAAGAGACTATGTCAACTGAGTAAAATAAGAACTAAAATGAGGCCTTGAAATATGACCATTAGAAGTTGACTGATGAATCAGTCTGTGCTTTGCTTTAGTAGTATGGTGGAGGCAAAAGGTGGATTATGCATATTGAAGAAAATTGAGACTATTCTTTCAAGATTTGTCTCATAAATATATCTTTTTTTAATATAAGTAGTTTACTAACTTAGTTTTAACTCTTGAGGACATAATGTACATTTCTCCCTCACTTCATGGCTCTGTGCTTGGGTTGAGGGAATATGTGGTTCTATGTTCCCAGAACACTTTGATCTTCCTGGTTCCTGGGTCTTAGAGAATGCAAACAAAATATAGCAAATAAACCATGAGTGTAGCTTATTTCTATACGTAAGTTATGTGTGAATTTATAGAAAGCAATTACCAAAAATAAAACCTTGCAAAAATTTGGGAACACTGCCCTAAAAAGAGTCACTACAACTTAACATATTTAGCAAAAATAATAAGATTTATACAAAGAACTCACTCTTCCCAAGAATCTCTGAGACTTCCAGAGGATAAGTTAATCAAAGGTCAAGGCACTTGAAGCCTGCAGCATCTACACTTATCAATTGATAATTCAGTATTTAATCAGGCTCCAATCAAACCTTAATCTTTTTCTATGTTCTGAGACCTGAAAAATGAAAAAAAAATGTCCAATGTAATTGAAATTGTGTTTACTCATGAAGGAGGAAGAAGTGCTGCTTCATGTGTGTGTGTGAGGGGTGTGTGTGTGTGTGTGTGTGTGTGTGTGTGTGTGTGTGTGTGTATGCACATGAATGAAACACTTTATTTCCTCATGGGTTAATGCCAGTCAGCAGGACTCTGCAAGCTGCTTTCAAGATCCAGGAACAGAGCTGCATTCTTGGTGTCAAGCTTTGAGATAGCAGCCAGAAGTGACTGCTAATCCCTAAGCAGTAACTCCTCTCAGGAAATACATGTGGAATCTTTAAAGACTGGCCCTAACCAAGGGTGAAGAAAGCTTCATATATGAATTGAAAGTTAGAGGAATGAAGGGATACTTCTGTTCCCATAGATATTCCCATCCTATAACTTCAATCCTCTTTAAGTTCTGTGGGATTTCACTAATTGTAAATGAATATTGGTCAACAGGCTTAAGATGCAAAATTTTACAAAGGAAAAGCAGTCATTCACATTTAAGGCTTGATTAGTTGGCTTTTCTGTTTACACATCTTCAAGATCAGCAGGTTTGAGACAGTGTGAATTTGATGAAAAAAGAAACTAGAAATAAAACAAGATGGTGATCATTTTGGAACTGGAGAGTCTTCAGGGAGGAGTGGTCAGCTGACCTGCCAGCATGAAGACATCAGACTCTTGGGGAGCAAGGTAGGGTCTCTGAATAATGAGAGGGTTAGGAAGAAGAGGATAATGAGAACCAAGAAATTGAGGTAAAATGGTGGGTATCAAAGACAAATTTTATTTACATTCTATTGCCACTGTTGAGTCTCCCTGTTGTTAGCTGATGAAGTGCTTTTCCTGGTGGCAATTTAGCTGGCAGCTTCTGAGGCTGGGGCTAGAGAGGGATGCTGATAGTGGGGGAGGGGTATTTTACCCAAAGATGCTGAGATACTGGGCTGAAATAAAAATGAGGAAGAATCTAATTAAAATAGCTCAAATTAATTAAGAAACCATGGTAGTTGAGAGATGAATCATCAGAGCACCACCATAGAAATAACTTTGAACATCTTCATCTACTAGACAGAGATTTTTTTTTTCAAATCTAATTTCTTCATTTGGCTAAACTTAATTTAAAACTACTAGTAATAGCTAATACAATTTAATTGTATAATTACTCTTACTTGTCAGTCACTTGACTTTACCACAGGTTATTTTTGTGTGTGTGACTGTAGTTGTGTTAGTTATTGGGTTTTGAATATATTTTCCATAATTCAGATGTCAGGGGAGGAGTTAAAAAAACTAGTGCTCGAGTATCTTCAATATCTTATATTCACACAGAGATGTACAGTGCTTAAAAAAAACGAAATAAAGTTTAAGAGAACATTTTACCTTTCAGTCCTCACACATCCTCTGAGGAAGGCATTAGTATTTCTATTTAATAGCTAAGGAAACATGCTCAGAGAGGTTAAATAATTTCGTTGCCTAACCCCAACTACAGTGCTAACCTATGAGCCAAAGACCTGGGCACTGCTGTCAGGACATTCTTCTGTTGTGCTTCAGGACATTCTCAACACTGCATGAAGAGGAGAACAATTTCCTTCTCTCCCCTGTTTGTGACTCTGTTTCAGCTATTTATTCACATGCAGTTTTGCTCAGAGGGCATCAGTTGGCATACAGTTAGTAGATAATCTTATTAAGGTGAACACTATATAGAATGCCACAGAGTTTGGTTAACATTATGACTATCGACTTTTAAAAGAATGAAGTAGGACCTCAGATTCCTAACAACTTGGTTGTTCACATGTTTTTATCATACCTAGGACTTAGTCCTACCTACCAAATTTTGTCTTCTGTTTGCTGTGAGAGGAGAAATCTTTATCAGTACCTTATTGGTCTCTGTTTTGTTCTCAAGATGAAGTAAAATTAAATGAAGTAAAGTGTGTCTAAATATGACAGATAAAAGTGGGAGAATTATGTGTCAGACTGAAAACTCAAAAAGAACTGGAGTGGCTCAGTGATTGAGCATCGGCATATGACCCAGGAAGTCGCAGTTCAATTCCAGTCAGGACACGTGCTGGATTTCAGGCTCGATCCCCAATAGGAGGCATGCGGGAGGCGGCCAATCAATGATTCTCTCTCATCCTTGATGTTTCTGTCTCTCTCTCCCTCTCTCTTCTTCTCTGAAATCAATAAAAAATATATTTAAAGAAAAGAACCTATAATATGCTACATTGTTATTTCTCTAAAGTTTCCCAGTGTATGCTAAATTTTTTCAAAAAGTCAGGAGGTTTAGAAACCACACAGAGAAGCATTCCTTGGAAAGAGGAACTCTTCAATGGTCTAAGATTACAGATCCTTGTATTGGAATGGTATGCAGTTGAGTTTTCCATTCACAGTTCCAGGAAAAAATGGGATTTTTTCCCCATTAAGATACTGTTATTTAGTTATTTTGAAGTATACAGTACATACGCGCTTTTTTCTAAAACCACTAGATTTCACAAGAGGTACACATTTGAGTATTTCAAATCTCTGTTGATTTTAGATCAGACCTGGAGGTCAACTGCAGAAAAAATTCACTTGAAGTACAGGACAGAACAGAACAGAAACAGAGGCATCCATCATATGGCTCATGAAAATGTTTAAATTTACTATTTACTTCTTGAGAATGACTCAACATTCATATTTATAATATTAGATAAAAAGCAGTAATTACTCTATCCTGACGAAGTTTTCTTAAGTGTTGATAAAAATGAAAGAGAAAAGTGCTTTAAAACTTTAAAAAGATTTTAATTAAATAAAATATAATTAAAACCCTGCCTTTTAAGTAAGTTTTCTTTTCTGTTTTGCCCTATTAAGTGTGGACCAAGCTATCGCAAGTTGCTTAACCTCTCTAAACCTCAGTTTATTTTTCTATAAAATTGGGAAAATATTAACAGCCCAACCAAAAGCATAGGACTTTTTTGGTTGCAAATAAGAGATACTCAACTCAAAATGGGGAAAGGAAAGAAAAATAATGTATTGACTCCTCGGTAAGAGGTCCAAAGGTAACTCTACATTAGTGCTGCTGGATCCTCGTTCAAACACGGTCACAAGAACTCAGTCATAGCAGTAGACTGAACGTTTGCTTCCCCCCAGATTCATATACTAAAACATAAACTCCAATGTGATGGTATTTGGAGGTTGGGCCTTTGAGAGGTGATTTGGTCATGAAGATGGAAACTTCATGAATGGGATTAGTATTCAGGCTGGGTTCTTCTTTCTTTTTCTTTTTCTTTTTTTTTCTTTTTGACCCAACTCTCAGATAGGCTCTCCTCATAGGGCAAGATGACCTCCAATAACTCCAGCTCATATCCAACTAGCTTTAGAGAGAAGGTCTACTTGTCAACTGTTACAACAGCTGTCCAATCATTGACTGGCAATGACTCCAATTAGCATAAATTGGATGTTGTGTTTATCTCTGAATCATAACTGCAAATAGATTTAGTTCCACCCAAACAGTGGGAATTTGAGAGTATATGAGGAGTACTAGCTCCCCATAGAAAATCTGGGTGCTGTTATGACAAATAAAGAGAATACTCTAGGGTAATCATAATAATCAAGTAACATAATACATGAACATAAGACATTAAGCAAACATAAGAGATTTTTTATTTATTATGCCAAATGTTATTTAATTTGAGTATTTCTTAAATACTATTTTTTCATTAATGACATTACACACTTTTTTTTAACTTGAAGCTTCTGAGTTATATATGTCTTGGAGGTCTCTTTCAGTTTACCAAATTATTCTTTTTAGTTATGGTGGCAAATTCTCACAGAGCTGACTTGTAGGAGAAAAGAACCACTAAGTATTATCTTCAACATAAGGGTTTGAATTCCTCTAAAAGAACTAAGCAAACCTTTGGCATCCAAATAAGAAGTGTTTAAAATGAGTAGAAATAATAGTATGGTCTTATTTTACAATTTCAAAATAAATGATCATTCTTTGACCAGTACATCTCATCTGCATGGGAGCACAAATTTTGACTACTGGTATTGTATGTTTGTTATTTGAGTATTTAACTGGTAACTAGCTCTTTGATTTTCAGCTGTTGTACAGACAGGGCATCAATTTTAGTTCCTATTCCTGGGCACATGTGGTGTGTGTATTTACCAGTCTCACTGCATTGGGTTGAGACCACGTGATTCTGCCTGGTCAATGGAATGTGGGCAGAGGTGATTTAAGCTATTTCTAGGCCTGGCCCTTATAATATTTTAGGTGATTTGTTAGTCCTATAATATGACCCTCAGAAATCACATTTCTAAGATTTAGAAGGATGTATAATATTACAAGAACCTGAATCCCTGAGCTAGCAGAAAATTTCCCAAAGGGAAATTTGAAATGCTATAAAACCCACTTTGAAATGTTACAAAAATGAGTAAATTTTTATTATGCTAAGTCTCTGGTTTTGAATTGTTCATTACGACTTGCTGCATACAAAAAGCAAGTATAGAACAAAATAAAATTTTACTAATAATAGCATTCTTTCATTTCTAGACAAATCTACATAGAAGTCCATAAATTAATGAGAGCACCAATTAATTCAGGCTTCCCTAGACCTCAGAGGAAGTTGTTTCTATCTTTTCCATTTCAGGATAAAAACAGTTGAAGAAATAACTAAGTAGTTTGAATACTTTTTATTTATTTATTAATTATACAATTACTATATCCCAAGGTTGTGTAAAAAAGCTTACTATTTGCCTACAGGCTCTCAAGTACAACATACCCAAATTTCATCCATTATCTCTCCCTAGATGGCTCCCAACCTCCACCTCAGTTCCCTAGCCCATTGAATGACATTGTCATCTACCCAACTGCCAGGCCAAAAACTTGAGAATTATCCTTAATTCCTATTTCTCTTTACCTAGGCCCTATATTGCTCTTACATAATTCTTTATATATTTCTCTTCACCATCATCACCACTGTTCTAGTAATTATTAAAATTACTTGTTCTTATCTGATGTGTCCCTTATCCTAAATTCACTTTGAAGCTAGATTAACCGCTTTAAAGGGCCATTCTGATTGTGTCAGCCTCATCATTAAAATCCTTCAGTATATCCACATTACTCTAAGAACAGTCCAAACCTCATAATATGGTTTACATGACTATTTATGATCGAGCCCTTGTTTCTCTCTGCAGTTTATCTCTTCATATTTTCCCCAACACTTGTAATACAACTATTAATTACTATGAATTCATTACTAATTCTTCCAATATGGTATTTTTTTTAAGTTTACAGATGTTAGAATATTAAAAGTAAGTTATATCTATTTGGTGCTCTTCATTCTACCTTCCAGCCTAGCTTATATTTATGGGGCCCGCATAAAAGGCTTATATACTTTACATCTAAATATCAAAAAGTTATCAATCAAACTCACAGACTGTTAAATAAAAATATATTCTATCCTCCTATCTTATCAAATGTACTCATAATAACCTGTATGTCAGGTTCCAATTTTGAATTCTCAGGTTCTTCAGTGATAGTAAAGTGTGACAGTAATGTGAGGAGGGATGGCTACAATCAATGGACCAGAATAGAGTGCAGAAATAAAACACAATCAAGAGAAATAAAAGCATATATCTATTCAGAAACCTGAACATACATATTTTATTTGTAATGATCAAAAACATGTTTATCAACAGATGGATAGATAAAAAATATAATACAATCAGCATGACAAAGGAACTATTTGATGTACGCAACAACTCAAAACAATTCTTTATCTCTATGGAAAGTGTTTTACAGCTGGCCAATATTCAACATTTCCTAAAATATGGTGTTATAGAATGAATGTTTGTATATCCCCTCAAAGTAATATGTTGCAACCCTACTTCCCAATATGATGGTATTTGGAAGTGGGAGAACTTTAGGGGTAATTAAATCATGCAGGTGGAACCCTTATTAATGGAATTAGTGCCCTTATAAGAAGAGACACATTAGATATATGATCTTTCTTTCAGCTGTGTGATGATACAATAAGAAAACAAACCAGTAAGAGGGTGAGCCAGAAACCAAATCGGGCAACACTTTGATCTTGGACTTCCCAGCATCCAAAACTGTGAGAAGAGATTTTCTAGTATGTGGTGTTTTTGTTATAGCAGCCTGAACTGACTAAGATATGTGGATAGAATCATCTCACCATATCATGACTGCCATTTTGTAATACATATTTATAAAGTCTAGACAAGGTGTTGGCAAACTTTTTATGTAAAGAACTAGATAGTAAATATTTTAAGTTCAGCATCCCAGATGACCTCTGTTACAACCAATCCTGACCTTGTAGCACAAAATGAGCCATAGACAATACATAAACAGGTATGTGTGTGACAGTGTCCCAACAAAACTTTATTTACACAAGCAAACAGTGGGTGGATTTGATCCACAAGATGTAGTTTGTCAACCTCTGGTTTAGACTATTAGATCTGGTACATGTCTTTCAACTTTCCTTCTATCTGATATGTTGGACCTAGATTCTATTGGTCATGTACTAACCTACTGATCCTGGATATCAGGGATCTCAGCCTGGATACTTAGAGTTATCTAGGGACCTTTTCAGGGTCAGTGAGCAGGTTCTTTATTTCAGAAGATGCCAAAAGCCTATGAAAAGTGTGGTGGAATAAATATGGCTGAAAATTCTTTGTCACTGCCATGGAGACGCGGAGGTTACTTCTGTTCCCCTTGAATCTGGACTGACCCTGTCAGTCCAATAAATGTGACAAACATGATGGTATACATGTTCTGCACTTAAACCTTAAGAAGCTTCTGATTTTGTACTTTGAGAGCTCTGAGCTATATGTAGGTTGCCTACCTAACCCATGATGATACCACAAGGGGATATAATATAGTTAACCCATGAGAGGAGCTAGATGGAGAGAGAAGCCTAGCCATGCCAGCATCCAAAGTTAAGTTCAGTCTCTTAGCCATCCTTATCAAGGCATCACTATGAGCCACCTTAGATGTTCCAGCCAAGTCAATGCCTCAGGTAACTGCAGACTCAGCTAACACCATGTGGAACAGAAGAATTGCCCAGGTTACTACAATCAACCAAAATAATAAAATTGTTTTAGGCTACTAAGTTTAGATAGCTGAACCAAGGAGATAACAACATTGAATGAGACCTCTGTATGGATTAAAGGATTAGAGTAGATAAGTAATTCTTAAAGTAGGTTCTATGAGATGAATATAGCTGTCCACAAAATAAGAGCACAAGGGTTTCATATTCAAATAAGATTGGAAACTATTTTTTGAATTAAAAGTAAATAGGTTTATTTACTGAAGAACTTTTCAGAGGTTTTAACATATTTTAAAAATCAACATTGTGAAACTTCAAAAGGGAAATATAAAGTTTGCCTGTGACTTTTTTTTAAGGTGTATATATCCATATTCCAAGGAAGGGTTCCCAGAAAATATGATGTTTAAGCTCTATCCTGACTGAGAAATAATGTCTAGGGGATTCTGGACAAGACTGTCTCCAAGCTTATTTCCAGTTCCAAAATGTAATTATATAGAATCCATTATGGAATGGCCTCTCTTAGCTACCTAATACATGAAGCAGAGCAGGCACATGGAGTTCCTGGGGGATATCCAAACCTCTCATACAGCCTTCCCTCAGTTCTGCTCATTATGGATAAAGCCTTCTGCTTTGAGACATCTAAATACTTTTCATCTCCAATACTAATGGATGATTTAAATGAAAGTAAGGGCACCCATATCTGATTTAATGGGATGAGAACTCAGCAAAATCTTTATACAAATGGAACTTGTCTCATTTGTTATATTTCAAAATAATTTCATCTCTTCAGTGACTCTGGTCCCTCAATTTGAATATAGGTGTATAGGCTTTTCTTTCTTAAACTAATAAAAATAAAATTGAAAACAACATATTGCCACCCAATCTCATTTACTCAAGATGTTATCTTAATTGCCCTACTTGACATTTCAGTACCAAACATCTTGAATTACTTGTCCATACAGTTGGCATTTCTCCTCTCTTTTCTTATTTTCTCTACAATCTATTGCAATTTTGCCCCTGCCCTCACTCTCAGTTACTTAAAAAAATGACATCTTTTCTCAATAGTTCTCATGCAATCCCAAACTTTCAATGCTTACCTAGTTACAACCTGACTGAGAGTAAGGAGTGGTTTATATTTATACACCAGCCTGCCTCTTGCCCATACCAAGAGCCCAATACTCACATTCCAGATTATACTGCCAAGTGCTAATATTTCTACCTGAATATGTCCAACAACAATATCAAAGCTGATCAAGTGTTTATTCATTTTTTGAGCACCTACACTGGGTCAAGAAGTTTGCTAAGCAGTATATTCTAACAATGATCAAGACTCTACCCTTGAGAGTGTATGATTCAGTAGTAGAGACAGGTAAATAACCAAACACTTACAGGGGAGAGCATGAGTTCCTATAGGAGCACCAAGGGGAAAACCTTCATTTATCCTTGATAGTGGTTATGGTAGAGTTGGAGGAGGGTGGTCTAAAGGACCTCAGAGATAAAAATGGCTAAGTCAAGTCTTTAAGAACACATAGGGAATGTTAAGGGGAAGAGAAAAGAAGGTAGCCAGAGGAAGTGCCTTGTAGGGAGACTCATAGGGAAGAGACTGAATCACATACTCACAGAACAGCAAGTCATTCTGCATGGCTTGATCAGTGAATGATGGTGGACAAGAAGCCACAGTTGAGCAGAGCAGGTGGAGGAAGAGCTGCCTTTATAGAACCTAAATTCAATGAACACTTTGAGATTGTGTAACACTTATGTTTTGTTTTTATGTTTTACTTGTAGTTGGAATATTTCAAATGCATATGTCATGTTTCTAATAAAGATAAACATGTTACTTACCTTGTAATCTGGCAGTTTTAGTCTCAGATATTTACCCAAGATAAAGGAAAACATATTATGTCCACACAAAGACTTGTTCAAGAATGTTCAAAGTAACCTTATTCATAATAGCCCTAAACTGGAAAGAACCCAAATGTCCATCTATGGGAGGATGAATAAACAAATTTCAGTATATTATGCAATGGAATAACAGTAATAAAGCAAGGCATGCCACCAAGACACCTCAAAATCATTATGCTGAGCAAAACAAGACAAACAGATCACACATACTGTTTGAATCCATTCATATGAAGTCCAAGAACAGGCAAAATGTATTGTGTTGATAGAAATCAGAAAACGGTTGCTCTGGGTGTCAGGATGGATGGGGAAGGGAGTGTTGACAGAAAAGGAACAAAGGGAACTTTCCTGGGTGGGGGAAATGTTCCCTCTGTTGTTTTAGATGGTGGTTACATGGGTTTATTCAAAACACATTGAGATAACACTATATCTGTGCATTCTATTGAAGGGTAATTATACTTCAATTTTTTAAAATGCCAACAAGGTTATTTCTTTCAAGAATCTAAGGGTAGCAACATGACTTGTCCATACTAAAGCTGCTCAAGTCCAATAACCTGATATATTTATAATATAATGACTCTAAAGTACATTTTCAAAGGTGTGGATGAGAAACACAAACATAAATTAGATATGAGAGGTTATTTAAAAAATCGTCCTAACCGGTTTGGCTCAGTGGATAGAGCGTCGGCCTGTGGATTGAAAGGCCCCAGGTTTGATTCTGGTCAAGAGCATGTACCTTGGTTGCGGGCACATCCCCAGTAGGGAGTGTGCAGGAGGCAGCTGGTTGATGTTTCTCTCTCATCGATGTTTCTAACTCTCTATCCTTCTCTCTTCCTCCCTGTAAAAAATCAATAAAATATATTTTTAAAAAATGATAAAGCATGAATACTTTGTGGCAATTGCAACTTGGATAGATGCTTTGGAACTTTGCAATTAAAAAAACCTGATAAATTAATAATGTCTGATTTGGACATGTATAAAGGGCATTTCTTTTGTCAACCTATGAATTAATTTATTAATTTCTTCTCAGTAGAAGATATCCAGATAAAAATTAATGGAATATGAAAAAATTGAGTGATAAAATCAATAGAAATTATTTTGACATCAAGAAGTAAATTGAGCACAACATTTTCTGATAATGCAAAGAGCAATAATTCAATAAGAGGAAGAGAAGTTTTAAGTTAAAGTATGAAATAGGTTCTTTATTCTTTGGTAATTTTTGGTAAATTAATGAAGAGGAGTGAATTACACTGAAAAATATTTAAATTTCTTTCAAATAGATATAAAATGCTGACATTGAAAAAGATGAAATAAAATTCACAATATACCATTACAACAAGGACACTAATGGCAAGCTGATTCATGAATATTGTCAATTGAAAGAGTGCTTAAAATTATTCACATACAAGAAAATTTCAGATTCCCTGACATGTGAAAGCTCTTAGAGCTCATATGTGAAAGAAACTTAATTAAGGTGTTTCTGTACTTGACAACTATCCTGAAAATTTACTTATTATTATGAATAAGTTATGAATCAGAAGAATACAAATTTTGATCAAACATACCAGAGGAATTACTACATTATCATTCTATTCTTTTTATAGGAAATAATAAAACAAAATTCTTGTCATATGGCCAGCCATATGTAACCAAAATGTAGGACAAATAGAATTATAATTGTAAAAAAGTCGTTAATTAATAACAAAATATAGTTTTTTCTTCTAGATTTTATGATGCTTCAGGAATTTGTCAGAATTTTACAACTTGTAATTTGTTGTGATTTCTTTTCTCTCTGCAATAAATATTCACTTCAATTCCCCATTTTGTATTTGTAATTTTGAATTCTTCTTCTTAAAATGAAGCTCCAAAATTACACTAGTGTAAAACCCCACTACATTAGATTCTTCTGCTTTGTTTTAGATTGTGTCTTCGTCAAGGTCCTTTTTTCTTTGTATTCCTGGATGATGACTAATGAAAAATAGGAGCCTAGCAAGTATATGTACAAAGAAATGGAGTTGGGGCAAATAGTCTGACAGTTTAGTATAAAACAAAATGTCAATGATGGAGGGAGCAGTGCAGATACACCAAATCACAGCCTCAGTTTTCTCCAGAGCACAAATACCCTTTTACCTCTTGGGGTATTGGTCTGGCAGACCCAAATAAAGTTTATCCAATCTAGCCCTCCTGTAACTGAACCCCCCAGGATACAAGTATTACTTAGTTAAAATTAAACATTGAATGTAGGATTCTGTCTGTTGCCTCATTTATAAATTTCTTGTAAGGACATAAACTCAGTACCTTTCTGGTTTCATGATATTTTGATGAAATATTACAAATGGGTAAGTTAGGTTTGAACCTTTGCTGTAAACTCAACTAGATCCTGAATAATTTAGTTACCTATCACTGCATTGCAAAAACCAATGAAAATAGTTTTACAACTATTAAAATGATTGGCATTGTGCCCAGCCAATATTGCTCAGTGGTTGAGCATTGACCCATGAACCAGGAGGTCACACTTCCATTCTCAGTTAGGGCAAATGCTGGGTTTCAGGCTCAATCCCCAGTAAAAAAGGGGAAGGGAGGTGCAGGAGGCAGCCAATCAATGATTCTCTTTCACCGTTGATGTGTCTATCTCTCCCTCCCCCTCTCCCCTCCTCTCTCTGAAATCAATAAAAATATATATTTTAAAAATAATAAAATGATGGACATGTAAGTCCCAGTTTGCCAAGTGAACTGAAGTTATCACTTTGCACAATCAGAAATAGCAATGGTAGGATTACCAGACTATAGGTTTCCTTTAGATGCTGTCTACTCAGGCAGTACTACTATTAACCCATCCCAACAGATGTGATTCTATTTTTAAAGACTTCTGGGAAAGGGAGATTCCCTAACCTCCCTTAGCAACCCGTTCCAATGTTTAACAACACTTGCTGCCTGGGATGCTGGTCCTCTGAGCCTGGCTAGAGTATTTTTATATGTTTCTATGTGCTGGTGTTTTGTCTTGTTCCTATTTCCTCATTTAATATTTATTTTATCTCCTCACTCCTTTGACTCTCCCAATCCCCATTAATTTTGCTAATATACATCATTTTTTCAAGTAAAAATAAAATTTTAAGTTAATAAAAACTAAAATACAAGCACAATGGGTAAAATAATAGTTTATTTGTTATGCATATTGGGATGGAAAGGCATTATAGCTTACATTTTATACAAATGGTACACGGGCGCCCCAACCAGTTTGGCTCAGTGGATAGAGCGTCGGCCTGCAGACTGAAGGGTCCCAGATTTGATTCCAGTCAAGGGCATGTACCTTGGTTGCGGGCACATCCCCAGTAAGGGGTGTGCAGGAGGCAGCTGATCGATGTTTCTCTCTCATAGATGTTTCTAACTCTCTATCCCTCTCCCTTCCTCTCTGTAAAAAATCAATAAAATATATATTTTTTAAAAAACAAATGGCACATAGGCATTTGATTTTCTGTCCCTATCTGCATCTAGCAGACATTTGTACCCTTGGGTGAGTTGAGGCTATATATCATTTTATTGAGACACATTACATTTTGGTAGCTTTAACCATTTAAAAATATTTATATATTTGTTTTATTTTAGTCTCTTCTGAATGATCTCCAAATTTTCCTATTTTTTTTCTTAAATCGATGAGTTCTGAACTGGATGTGAAAATCTAATAGTGGTCTGAGTAGTGCTGAGCATGTTAGGCAGGATATCTTCATTAATTTATAGTGTTTGCCTATGAATCTATCAATTCACCTCTGTAGCTGAACAATAGACTTACACACCCAGGTGGCAAAGTCTCATATGCGAGGTGTGATTTGATAGGTGCCAGGAAAATGGTGGTGTTTTGAAATAGTTCTTATCAGGTATCTCACTACTCAAAATTCCACTGTTAGTGACTCATTTCATTTTAAAATGGAAGAACTTTCTAAAATTATAATACTTTAATCAATTTTCTCCAAGAAATCAGCAAGTGGTAGGAAGCATTGGTAAAAGGCTGGGCATAGAGAGAGGGTGACCATACATTCCAATTGGCCCTGTACTATCTTGGTTTATACCAATTGCCCACGCTTATTTATGCACCAAATTCATACAAGAGTAGGCCTCCTTCCCTCCGGCCACCGGCAGGCACCCGGGATCGGGCTTCCCTCACAGCCCTGGCTTCGTCTGGAAGGTCATCTGGAAGGACGTTTGGAAAGACATCCAATCTAATTAGCATATTATACTTTTATTATTATAGATAGCTTCTCCTTTCACTCTAAAATGTACAGTCACCTTAGTAGAATCAACCAAAGAGGAAATGGTTACTAAGTGCAGTTGGAGGAGTCTGGGGTTTAGCTTTAGGGCCCATAAATCTGGACTTGAATTTCTGCTCTTTCACTTGCCAGCTGGTGATAATGGTTGGATTATTTAATTTCTCAAACTCTCAGCTTCCTCATGGGTAAGCACAGACTTGATATTACCTATCTTTTGGCTATATGTAATAATGATGCAGTCGTTATTATTAAAAACTAGAGGCCCGGTGCATGAAACTCATACATGTGGGGGGAGAGGGGGAGGAGGGCCTTCAACCTGGGCTGCACCCTCTCGCAATCCAGGACCCCTTCGGGGATGTCCGATTGCCGGTTTAGGCCCGATCCTTGCAGGAAGGATTGGATCTAAACCGGCAGTTGGACATCCCTCTTGCAATCCAGGACTGCTGGCCTGCGTACCTGCCTGATTGCGCCTAACCAGTCTGCATGCCTGCCTGATTGCCCCTAACTGCTCGCCTGCCTGCCTGATCCCCCCTAACTGCCTCTGCCTCAGCCCCTGATGCCGCAGCTTTGTCCAAAAGGTCATTCGGAAGGATGTCCAGAATGATGTCTGGAAGGTCATTTGGCTGTCCGGTCTAATTAGCATATTACATTTTTATTATTATAGATTCCTGTTTTGCCCAGGGTTCTAAACTATTAAAATGTACTAACATACAGATATTTTTCTATGCTTTAGTCACTCTCTATCTTGCTATTTGCATTTCATTTCTAATTATTTTCCTAAATTTTATCCTTTAACATTTTTTTAATATATTTTATTGATTTCAGAGAGGAAGGGAGATGTTGTGAGGTTAAATATGATTTTATTGATTTTAGAGAAAGAGGACGAGAGAGGGAGAGATAGAAACATTGATGAGAGAATCATTGATTGGCTGCCTCCTGCACTCCCACTACTGGGGATCAAGCACACAACCTGGGCATGTGCCCTTGGCTGGAATCGAACTTGGGACCCTTCAGTCCACAGGCTGATGCTCTATCCATTGAGCCAAACCAGCCAGGGATAACATTTTCTTTTTATACACCAAAAAAATTGATTATACTGCCCAGCTGGCATGACTCAGGTCACGTTTTGATTCCTGGTCAGATCAGAACACATGCTCAGGTTGCAGGCTCGATTCTGCATATGGGACATGCAGGAGGCAGCCAATCAATGATTCTCTCTCTCCCTCTCCCTTCCTCTCTGAAATCAATTTAAAAATCTATCTACCTATCTATCTATCTATCTATATATTTGATCATACTTACAATCTGCACTGCTGTTTAGCACTTACTTTCACCTTCATCTGTTATTGTCTATGCTTCTGTGTGTTAACTCTGTCCATTCTATTATATTACAAGTTTCTTGAAAGAAATGATATCTTTTTTGTATACCAAAGGAACATGAATTTTATTTTTTTACTTTGCAATTACAGTTCACATTCAATATTACTTTATATTAGTTTCAAGTATACAGTATAGTGGTTAGACATTCCTGTAATTGTTGAAGTGATTGCCCTGATAATTCCAGTATCCACCTGGCACCATACATAATTATTATAATACTACTAGGTGCAAAAATTTGTGCACTGGGGAGGGTGTCCCTCAGCCCAGCCTGCACCCTCTCCAATCTGGGACCCCTCAGGGGATGTCCAACTGGCATCTGAGACTGCTGGCTCCCAACTGCTCGCATGTCTGCCTGCCTGATTGCCCCTAACCACTTCTGCCTGCCAGCCTGATCACCCCCTAACTGCTTCCCTGCTAGCCTGATCGACGCATAACTGCTCCCCTGATGGCTCGGTCACTCCCAACTGCCCTCCTCTGCCTGCCCAGTCGCCCCTAACTGCCCTCCCCTGCTGGCCTGGTTGCCCCTAACTGCTGTCCCCTGCTGGCCTGATTGCCCACAACTGCCCTACCCTGCCGGCCATCTTGTGGCTATGGGCACCGCCGTCTTTGAGGGCAGGGCAGTCAATCAGCATATTCCCTCCTAATTAGCTATGAGCACCACTATCTTTGCAACGGCCTGAGGGTCAATTAGCATATCCCTCTTTATTAGATAGGATTGACTATATTGCCTATGCTGTACTTTACATCCCTTGGACTTTATAACTACTAATTTATACTTCTTAATCCCCTCTCCTTTTTACCCAGCCCTCCAGCCCCGACAATAAGACTCACTTTGACTTTCTCAGAACCTAGAGTACCATGAAGAACAATAAAGAACTGTCAAATTGATGTGCTTCTCTCATTTAAAATTCTAGGCAATAGAGCATTCTCAGCTTTATTCTCAAATTATTTTACCTGAGAATGAAAGGTGCTAAAATTTTCGCCTTTCTGTAAAGTGTGCTGAAGACCTTAAAAGACATCCAAACTTTTTTTGAAATATAGGAATTGCATCCTTCGGGATTGAGATCCAAAATAAAAATAATTTTGATTTTGTCACAATTTCTTGAAGCACAAACTAAGAAAATGAATCAGCCTTGAACTAGAAACAACTTCTACAGAGCTCAAGCTGTATCTTCATGGTTCACTAGGTTCTTAGCCTTCTCACTGGGCCTGCCAATCAAGACACTTAGGAGAGTTCTTTTTTGGCAGACCAGCCCTGACTATTTGAAATGAGGCAGACATCACCAGAGCATTTCAGAGGCCAGACACCAGATGGTAATAATACATTTCAACTATTAGAAGTTTGGATCAGAAAGCTAAAGGTGAAGGTCTGATCTCATTTGTCAAAAGATGTAATTCATTATTAAATCAGGACAAACCAGTTAACATCTGAAGTATAATTTGGGATGCTATTTATAACATACTCACCAGTTCATTTGGCTTGACTGGCTGACTTAATTGTGTGTAGTGTTTCACAAAAAGCTTAGTGAGAGCTAGGAAATGACCTATGCAAATCACAGTTCTGGGTAAATCAAAACTTTCCTTCATGTGCCAATTAAACATTAGCATGCTTGAGTTACTTAAAGAAATTATGTATTATTTAAAATAATTTGAAGCCGGAAATTCACCAGTTTTGACAACGTGTATGTGATTTATCTATAATAATAAGAGCGTAATATGCTAATTAGACTGGACATCCTTCGGGACGAAGCTGGGCTGTGAGGGAAGCACAGGTCCCGGGTACCAGAGTGAAGTCAGTGCAGGCAGCCAGGGGAAGAAAGGCCTACTCTTGCACAAATTTCATGCATCGGGCCTCTGATGCCCCAAATTTGTGCACTGGAGTCGGGGGGTCCCTCAGCCCGGCCTGTACCCTCTAACAATCTGGGAGCCCTGTGGTTGATCACCCCAAAGAGGTAGGCCCTGACCACCTGTCCGGTGCTCTGTGATGGATCACCCCCGTAGGGATTTTTTCCAATTGACCCCCCCCCCAGCCGGTGGCCTGGGCCTCCCTCTTTGGGGCAATCATGGAGCCCCCCGATTGATCACCCCACCAGCCAGTGGCCTGGGCCTCCCTCTGCAGGGCAGTCATGGGGCGATGGCTGACCAATGCATCGCACTCACCTTGGCTGGCCTGGCACCAGTGGGTGTCTTAGCGTGGTTGTCCTGAAGGTCATCCAGAAGGACATCCAGAAGGTTGTTTGGCTGTCTGGTCTAATTAGCATATTATGCTTTTATTGTTATAGATTATTATAGATATGAGATTTTTACATAATCACGAATTATTTCTAGTAACATGGTCATAAAACTATTGGTGCTCTGAGCTGCCTAAATATCACATTTTCTTTGTAAAAGGGAAAAATTGAAAACTTAGGTTTTCAAGAGCAAAATAAATTTGGGAGTTGCTTCCTTAAGATGGAGACATGACTGAACTTAAATATCTGCTAATAAGAGAAAAGTACCCTTTATAGCTATTCAGAGGCTATTATTTTTACTCATCTACTCTGCTAATACAAAGCGTGTTCCAAGACAAGCTGGGGGTGGTAACCAAGGCTTCATTTATCTGAAATTAGAAGTGCCCATAATGGGTAGGTAGGGCTGTGGGCAGCATTGTGTGTTTCCCAGTTCTAATTAGCCGTAGAAAAATGTGAAGAATAGCACCTGCATATCCAAATTCTCTTTAGAATTTGCTACCTTAAAAACTATTTTCCTTTTGTGATGTTTAATATGTATAATTATGCTTTCAGGAAGCTTTGAAATTATTTCTTTGCTGACCTGCCACTCCATTGTATGTAGAAGCCACTACTAATTTACGGAAAATTCTCTCTGGGAAGAGTTTTAGAAATTAATTAATAGAATATGCCAGACATTTTTTTTTTTATCTCCAATGTCTATCCCCTCTTTGCAAATTCATTCCCCATAAAGAAATTTTCCTCTGGCTCCTGGTGGCTTCTCTTACATTGTCTTTTATGACTTTCTTGCTCATGCTTCACTTTCCATGTCCAACCACCCTGCTTTTCAGTTCCTCATGTCTCTGAACTTTTTGTCTCAGGGATTTTACACTTTCAGTTCTCTCTTCCTGGGGCCACTCTTTTCCCTGGTCTTCATCAGCCAGTTCTCAGCCCAAAGGTCAACTCTGCAGATACCCCCAACCCCTCTAATATTGCTCTACTTTACCTATTTACTGTTTATCAATGATCTTGTCTTATTTTTCATGATTTGATATGGTCTTACTTGTTAATTTGATTACTATCCGTCCCCCAACAGAGCTTCACAGAGCCCAGAGGCCTCATCTGCTTTGTTTACCTCTGTATCTCTAGCTACCAAACAGTGCCTAGGATGTGGGCACTCCATACATTGTTTTTTGGAAAAGATAGATAGATAGGTGGACAGATAGATAGATAATAGATAAATGGGTAGATAGATAAGTAGCTAGATATCGTCACCCAATAACTAATCTATGGAGAGAGAAGTTACAATACTGATTATCTCAGGGGTATATTCACTGGGTAGGGACACAAGGGATCATTCCAGGCTGTTAAAAATATTCTCCATCTGGATCAGAGTAATGGTTATACAAACACACATAGATTTGCAAAAGTTAATCTAGCTGTATACTTATGATATGTTTATTTTGTGCTCCTGAATTTTAAAAAAAATTATGTCAGTCCATCAAGGGCTGGTTTATATGCATGGCATTTGGTAAGCCTGGTACCACTGGTGCTTGGGTCAGGCATCCCTAAATGCCCAGACAAAATCTTTGATTGTTGGAAAATAATATTTGTCTTAAAGGACAGATCTAAGATCAACAACGGAGCAGGTTGCCTTCTCAAAGCCACTTATTGTTCCTTTAATATGGATCTGTTTTAACTATGACCCCACCAATATCATTATGTAAGACTTGATTGAGCTAAGGGAATCTCCTACTTTTTAGTGGCCATGTCATTGTCTGTGTACAGAGCCCAGGAAAAGATAAGAAGGCATGAGTAAAATACTAACTTTGAAACTCAGAGTATTTATTCACCACAATACATAGTTGACACAGCCTTTGCACATTGAGGATTCCACAGTCAAGAGAAATGATCATAAAATAATAATAGACAAAATTGAGAGCATGAGGTATATCAATTTGCCAGAGCAGAAGGTTTGTACATATCCATCTGCATATACAGAATGTCATTGGGAAATTATATACTGAAGATTTGGTTTCTTTATGAAAATCTTTTTCAAAAAGATATAAAAAAATAGTTAATTTTACTCTATATAACAAATATGACTGAAAAATCAATAAGAATAGTCTCATAAGGGGACTTTTCAAGTAACTGAATCCTTAACCCTCCTGAGTTCAAAATATTTTTTAAATGATGTTAATTTTCTATTTGAAAATCGTTCTAAACAATTGCAGATTTCTTTTTCTCTTATACAAAATGTATGGCTGTGACACACTCCACTCTGTGTGGTTTGGGTTCATCATGTATGTCGATGGTTGCATAAAACCACCTCAGCAGTTATTGTGTTGTGATCACAGTAACAGTGAGTGAACC
>NW_006285042.1:3092977-3098503 GCF_000327345.1 Myotis davidii | reverse complement strand
GTTTGAGAGCATTCTCCTTTGGGTCTGAGATAATACCCTCTATCAGCCCATCTTCTCTTTGATGTAATGCTTTTAACTTGCAACCTTATTTTACATAAACTTTCTGCCTAAGGGCCTGAGTCACTGTACAAGCTTCATGACAACTATTTGACTTTGTGCTTTTTTTTTTTTTCTCTCCTCTTAACTCAACGTTTATGGGCCCAGCATGCTTCCACTGCACCGCTCTGCTCTCTAACTCAAGGTTTAAAGCTATAGATTGTGAGTGGTTCAAGTCACTGTTCTCAGAAATCCTAGAAGTACACAGTAGCGATAAAAGAATTCATTGGCTAAATTAAAGAAAACTACACTTTCCCACAAGAAGTCTGGTAATGATAAACAACTCTTCTTGTTTCTGAGCATATAGCATGTCATATTTATAAGGCACTCTATCACCTCATTCTTATCCATTATTTATCTACCCTCCCACATACATCAATTTCTTCAAAACTGGAAATTGAAGTTTTGCCCTAAGAAACCACTACAAGAGCTTGGGAAGAAAGTGAGGGCCCTGATAAACTTTCTACCCCATTTTTCTCCTTTCTGCTCCCTTCTTTTCTGACCTTCCTTTTTTTCTGACTCTCCTAGATTGTAAGGAATTTAGTTTTCAGTCTTTGGCTATCAGGAAACCCTACTGTAGTTTGGATGGGGGAGTCAAGGCCCAAAATGAAGAGGTAAGTCTCTTGTTAGTTCAAGGTCAGAGCTTGGACCTGTATTCTGGGCTCACAGAGCCACCCATCTCGGACGATGACCTAAGAAGCCTAGATCATTATATGCCCTCTCCACAGACCCTGAGCAGAGGCATCCTCAGTTGGTGAAAAACCTTGCTTCTGCTTTGTCTGTCTCTCACTTCATATTTCCACACCCTTACCCCTTCAGTTGTGTCCAATTCTTAGACCTCTAGTGTAACCCAAGCTTTGGACCTCTCCGTCTCATTCCCTCCCAAGCTCCTTATCATCCTCATCCTATATTTTGTCAAGATAAATCAGTTTGAGTCCTAAGCTAGTTGTCACTCTGAAAAGAAATCTAATAAATGAATCTCTCATAAGAAGCTAATGACTTATTAAGAGTTTAGGATATTAAGAACTTACTACTTGTATTTGGATTGCAATGGAAGATCTATTGAAATATAAATCAAAGGCTTAACCACAAGCAGTGACTGTTACTAGTAAGTGGACGAATTTCTACTAGTACCCGTTTTGGAGTTAGGAGATGATGACGGAAGAGAATAGGATGGTGGAGGGCTAATCTGATGCACTTAAATGGTAAGGATGCTATTGTAAGCCCATGTTCCCCTATACCTAAGGGGGTCAGTTCAGGCTTCAGTAATCTTGAGCAGAATCTTATTCCTACTACTGACTGTTTCCTAATCTGATTTTTGTTCTTTACTCTAAGAAGGTTTTCCATGAGACACCAGTGAATTAGTCTTCCTTAGGATAAAGACCTGAAGTGGGCACTTCTTGAGTGCTGTCTAGAATGTAAGAAGCTAGTTTTACTAGCAGCTTGGATTGCTGAAATGTACAGTTTCTTTCCATAAACTGTGGACATGGCTAGTCCAGGAAACCTAAAAAGCTAAATCAGAAAATCATAAAAGTTTGTTTGCATCCTGTTCATCCCCACCCACTACCCTCTCCCTCACCCTTCTGTCCCCTGTGCATTCCTAATTGTGTGTGCCAGGATGCCTTTGTCCCTACTCCTGGTTCATAGGTTGATGCTCAACCACTGAACAACACCAGCTGGGCTAATTTTT
This sequence comes from Myotis davidii, assembly GCF_000327345.1. Classification (NCBI taxonomy): domain Eukaryota; kingdom Metazoa; phylum Chordata; class Mammalia; order Chiroptera; family Vespertilionidae; genus Myotis; species Myotis davidii. The sequence goes on along the minus strand of NW_006285042.1, from coordinate 3,096,717 downwards.
AAATAAGCATTTCAAGAGACATTGCTACAGGTGATCCTTAGAATATACCTACAGAAGCTCTGGAGTAAGAGGTAGTATGTGGTTGGTTGGATGTCTTTGAGCTCCATCCACCCTGTGGAAGCCAGGAGGATGAGCGCTTCATTCTTCAATTCTAACAGATGTCACCTTGATTGGCTGATTGGTCCTTAATTACCACCCCTCCCTCGACTCAATTAAAGAAGGTTACAGTGGGATAAAGAACCTGGTCTACAGTATAATGCTTGGCTTATATCCCAATAATAACTTAATAGACAGGCAGATTTTCCTTCAAGTTCTTTTCCTCAACTGCTTTTTGGAGACCTATGTATTCTTTACCACAAAATCATGACACTGCTTAATTTTCCTCTATATGCCAATTAAAGCAGATGAATAGAAAGTGGGAGCTCCATCAGAAGTTCTAAATTATTCCTCTTTATTAAGACCCAAGGCTATATATTCCATTTATTCATCAGAACCCCCCCCAGCAGGTAACCCCTTTAATATTTTATATATAGTACTTTAAATTTATTTATGAGTATGGTATGCCAGTTAATTTATTTAGCACAGTTTTGTGAAGGGATTTATTACAGAGATTTATAAAGAGTTTTCAGCCATAATGAATCAGGCACATCATCTTAACCAACGCCTTAATTTTAAAAATTTAGAAACCAAGGCCAAAACTTAAGGGATAGAGTGTACACCCCCTGATACCTTCTGACAACTCCTCTTCTTTTTTGGGGGGGATCCATGAGGCCCATCCTTCACTCCAGATCTATGTCTGACCAATCAGATCACCCCATCACCCAATCCCCATGATTGGTTCATGTGCAAGGATAGGATTAAGGCTGCTTGAGCTATCTGGGAAAGACCATTTCCCATTGGAGTTGCTAAATTAAAAAAAAAAAAAAGATAATCTAGGACTTCTGCCACCACTCTGAAGAAGAAAGGTTGTCTGAAAAGCGAATGAAACAGAAAGATAAGAATAGCTGAGAGAGGGAGGAAGACTGAATCAGGGTTACATCATTTGAGCCCAGGATCCAGCTGAGTTGATATTTAGCCCTTGACTTCTAGTTGAGTGAGTCAGTGAAGTCCCTTTACAGTTAGTTTGAGTTGAGGATTTAAATTTGCAACTGAAAGAGTGCTATTGGGAACACAGATGTGCTTGGTTCTAGCAGCTTTATGTCTCCTGATACCCAGTTCTCCTGCCAGGAGTATCAGCCTGCATGCTCAGTGGCAGTAGATTTTGAGCTTTAGATTTCTTAAGAATCAACTGCAATATCTGTTAAAATGCAGATTCCTGGGCTCACAAAGATTCAGATTCAGAGGAACTGGGTGGCAAAGGTCATAAACCTGCCCATTATCAAGCTTTTTCCTGAGTTGGGAAAGTCCTCAGGGAGGCCTGGGTGGTTCTGCTCACTGGCTGTCACATTTTGTTCTAGCTGTACTATTCTCCTTGAGGTCCACAAACATGCCAGGCCTGTTCTGGTCTTAGAGCTTTATCTTGGTTCTTTCCTCCACCTGCAAAGCTCTTTACTCCAGATTATCTCCACTGCTGAAGCATTCCCTTCAAGCCTCGGCAGAAATGTCACTTCCCGGCCAGTCCTATTCTGACCTCAGCATTTAATACAGCAACACAACACCCCACCCCACAGACATCCTTTACCCTATTTTATGTGCCCCCTCCCATAACTCTTTTTACTTTCCAAAGTTCTATACTGTTTGTCTTATGTTTATTTTCTATCCTGTTCCTACTCTACCACCACACTCCCTCCCCCCACCCCCTCGAATGCCAGCTCCAGGAATCAAGGATTTGTTCACTGAGGTATCCTCAGTATCTTTAGCACATAGCAGGCACTCAATACATATTTTGTGAGTGAAAGTGCTTTCAGTTTGAAGTGATTCCTGACTGTGAAAATGCCACGTGGAAATTATGTGACTCTCTTAATACCTCATAATCAAGATTATTAGATGATTCTTTCCTTTGGAATGAGAAGTGATAAGAAAGTTGAGTAATAAAAAGAAGTGGCTACACTGTTGTTGATATACCCTATGGTTGCCTAGGAGGAACCAGCTCCACCCACCCAGCCTTGCTTTCCTTAGAGCTTCCTTGGGTTTAGTGCAGGGTTTACCGATGCTGGTTTTGACTTCTGAGGATTTCTGGGAAGAGGAGTTCTTTTGCTAATCTATTACACTTACAAGTAAGCGGTTGCACAGACATGTTGCAACATTAGGGGCAGGTGAGAGGAATGCATTTACTTAATGATAGTAATTCCACCCAGCAGAGGAAATGTCACCTAGTTTATTAATACTTACAAATATTTTTACTTCTGCTTCAACTCACTTCAGTTATCTTCTTTAGAGCTTGATGATGTTGGAACACGGTAAGGAGAATCCAACTTTGACTAAAGAGTATCTTTGGGGGGGAGTTCCTCTTTGGGGGTAGGATCAGGTAATCAAAATTGATGTATATTTGCTGTTTTTTAAAAAATATTTTAGCTGTCCAATTAAATGAGTATTCTAATACTCACACTATGCCACTTTATCTAATATTTCAAAGAGGCAATTAAGATTCCAACTAACATTCATTTTAGCAAAGCAAAACGCTGCTGGCTACTTTCTTTGCTTAGTTTCTGGGAGCTTGGGCAGCTGCTGTTGTGTGTGCTGAAGGGATATTGGGTTCTTAAAGAACCTGCTTAATCTTCTCTATTAGCCAATTAAATAAAATGGACTCTGGTCGTACATAGCAGGTGGGTTTGGAAGTGAAAAAAACATGTTGAAAATTAGGTTTTGCATTTAAATGGATGTTTAAAAATGCTAAGGCATACATTTAAGAGAAGATGATGATTGGGGGAGTTTTTATTAAGTGCATCAAGTTAAGAAGGGCTGAATAGTAAAGAACTTAATGAAAGAAAAGGCTGGTTAAGTGGAAATAGGCTCTGAATTTAAATGAGATCAACCTGAAAGGACACAGTGAAACTTACTTCAAATCATTCAGATGTTTCTCCTTTGGGGGAAAAAAAAAAACACGTACCAACTGCTTTATTTTGCAGAGTCATCCTTCAGGGCAATGTCGCCTTTGGATAGGGTCCCCAGAAATACACTGATTGTAAGTCTAAATGAAAAACAAAAACGAAACTAGCAGTGCTAACCTCGCAGTCATTAAAGAGGCTGCCTTCCCTTTTAATGTATTCGTGTTGTTGTTGTTGTTGTTTTTTTAATGAAAAAGGAAGGGACTATTTGATATGCCTTGACATTTGGTTCCTTTCCCCGAAATCTGAAACTTGAGACGCGAAAAATTCCGGGGTTGGTGAAATACCTGCCCTAAGAGCAGAAGCACAGTTAACGTCTTTGGCCCGGAATTCCAGAGGCGAATTTCCACTCCTCCCACAGAGTCACCTGCTCAGGGGGAACCCCGGCCAGAAATCCGGGTCGCGCCAGGTCAAATCTTGCGTCTCTTGTTTACTCCGCCCCTGGCAGGGCGGCGGCGAGGCCTGGGGTGGGTAGGGCCGCCCGGGCCGCGGCGCCCGGGGGTTTTCCCGGGAGGGGTGGCGGGCGGTTCTCGCCCGGCGGGAAGACCACCCCGAGGAGGCGCTCCCGGCGCCAGCCCGGCCTGGCTGCAGCTCCGCAGCTCTTCGGCCGCTGCGGCCTCCTGGGAACCTCCCCGCGAGGGTTCACACGAGTCCACACCAGTCGGGTTAAACGGCTGGAGGGAGCCCCGGTGT
>NW_006285042.1:3090946-3092791 GCF_000327345.1 Myotis davidii | reverse complement strand
GGTCCCGGCACGGCCCACCGGGACACCCGCACCGGCTCCTGTCGCCACAGCCCCAAATGATTTGAATATCCCGGCGAGGTGGAGCGGCGGTTCCCGAGCTGGGTGCGCCCAGGGCGCCCTGGTGAGTGACCCCAGGGAAGGCAGTCGGGGCCTTTTGAGCGTGTGAAAAGTTCATGCTTCCGCAGGGGCACGGAAAGAGCCCGACACTTTGCCAAGCTCCAGAAACGCAGGAGCTACTTGATTGTGTTTATCTTGACTGATAACTGGATCGCGAGTGGAGGCGGGGGCGAGGGAGAGGCAAAGGATCGAGGTACACGGACCAAGTAATAATGAGCTCGCTCCAGACTGGTTTTTCTGGTTCAGCCTCCCTCCCTGGGACGCGCAGGGGGATCCGATGACGTCGCTGGCTGAGTCTCTCCCTCTTCCCTTCCTCCCTCCCCGCGTCCGCTTCTCCCCCCGCGCGCCCTCGCCGCGCACTCCTCCTAGTAACTTCTGTTCGGGGAGGCGCTGCCAGGAATAACCCGGTGCGTCCACAGACCGGGAGGGGAGGTTTATCAAGACAGGGAACGATTCTATGGGAAACGGGGAAGATGGGGGAGGGGAGAAGGAGGAGGTTTCCAGAACCCGAAAGGAAATTCTCAGGCTCCTACAGACACCCAAGTGTTTTTGCATGACAAGTAGAGACCCGCTCTCCAGGGAGTTCCCGGATCCCGGCCAGCGGGAGCGCACTGATCACTTTAAAAATCCCACTTCTTTTTCTTTAATGTTTCTATTGATTTTAGAGAGAGAGGAAGGAATTGGGGAGAGAAACAAACATTGATTGAGAGAAAAACATCTATCGGCTGCCTCCAACCCCCACTAGGGATGGAGCCAGCAACCTGGGCATGTGCCCTGATTGGGAATGTGTGAGCCCAGGGCCCTTCAGTCTGCAGGCCGATGCTCTGCCCACTGAGCCAAACCGGCTCCCCTGCCCCCGGCCCATCTCCGTACAGTGTCAGAAAAATAAATAAAGGCAAGAGGAGCCCGGGCAGGCGGTCGGGATCTCTCCCCTCCCTCCGCGCCCGCCCTCCCCCTGTCCTTAAGGAAATGCTACCAGACACCCCCTACCAGACACGCTCAGCCTCGGCGAGGAGCGGCCGCCGCGGCAGCGAGAACAAGGGCACCAGGGGGGTTTCCTCCCCCTCCTCCTCTCCCTCCTCTTCCTCCTTCTCTACCCCTAGGCTGGCCTAGCCAAGAGCAGGCTCGTACTTGGCACCAGCCTTTCCACTGCAACCCGCACTCAGCCTCCCACGGCGAGGGGCAGCCGGGCGCGCTGTCTCCCCCACCGCAGGAGGGTCTCCACCACCACGTCTCCGCGGACTGTGGCACAAGTCTCGGCCAAGTTGCGCGTTGGACGCCGAGGCTCCCAGGACCCCGGAGCAACTTGAAGGGTCTCCTGGCTCGTTGACAATATCCCTACGCATCTGGACTTTGGGGCGCTGGGTGCAGCCTGGGGGCGCGTGGAGGGCGGACTGGACCTTTGGGAGAACAGAGCGGCAGAAATGTAGGTTCCTCGGCTCGGTAAGTGGCCCGGGCGCTGTGTTTTTCCTGCCTCCGGTAGCGCGGGGGAGCTTGTTTCACTTTACACCGAAATAGCCTCCGCCGGGCTCCATCGCCCCTCCCGGCGCGTCCGCGGCGCTTCCCGGTTTCCCGGGGGTGAGGGTCGGAGCGGGCAGGGATGGGGGAGACCTCGGGAGGGGGGTCTGGCGCGTGGGGAAGTGCGGGGAATACCCTGGCCGCGGACCTATGCAGATGAGGGGAGGCTGCTTTGCGTAATGTCCTGGGGGGGAGGGGGCCGCGCGCGAG
>NW_006285042.1:3077852-3090720 GCF_000327345.1 Myotis davidii | reverse complement strand
ACGCGGGGAGCCCGGGGGGGGCGGTTTGCATGCGTGTTGGTCTGTGCGCCTGTCCGGGGACCGGGCAGGGACATGTGTGTCGGGGCTGTGCACGGTGGGGAGCTGGGTCTGCGCCTTTATGTCTGTTCCCTGAAGTGGGTGGAACGTTGGCCCGTTCCGGGAATGTTCCATGACGTGGTGCAGCCACAGGAAGGGGGTTAACGAGGGGCTCTGCCGCGGCGGCTCTGCCGGCTGCTATCAAAGCAGATGTGCTGCTGCTGCCTCTGCTCCTCTTTCACCTCCCTTCACCCCTCCTCCCGCCTTTCCATTCTGTGCGTCTGGTACTGGAAGGGGTGAAGGAAAACATTACTAGAATTATTAAGACATTGTCTGGACCTTAAAGAATTCATAATTTAAGAAGCAAGACCGACATTTTAACATCTAACTTATCATAAGCACAATAGAAGGAATGATTGGATATGCCTGGAGAGGGGATGTATTGGTGGGAATGGATTTGGGGGGCCACCCCAGCTGTTATCGCAGATCGGTGCGCTCTATACGCATGTGCCTCCGCGTCCTGTCCCTCTTACATAACATCCAGTGCCGCGGAGGACAGCAGAAAACGAGACCCCAGCCCTCCAAGCAAATGGGATGAGGGGATCGAAGGTCAGGAAGTGCCCCCTTGGTGTTGTCCTTCGGGGACGTGGCTCCCAGTGGGGAAAAGCAGGGAAGGAGGGTTTTCTTCAAGTGGCTCCTCTCTCTGACTTGAAAGCATCCAACTAAAAAGGACTGCAGGAACTAGTCCTCTCTAATGAGAAAGCTTTTACCTGCTCTGCTGAGGGCAGCTGGGCACTTTTACCCAGGCGGCGCAGAGAAAAGAAGAGGGTCCTTAATAAAGAGAGTTGGAGGAGATGAGCAATCATACCTGCCGGGTGGAGGGCAGTAGGATAGCTTTCGGGGGACCAGAGGAATCCCCTGATAATAGGTTTCACCAGAGGCCTTTAGGACACCTGTAATGGCTTAGAATTCGCACAGGAAGCCGCGTGTGCAACTGACATTGTGAAAGCCTTAATCTCTGCACAGTTACTTAGGCCTAAAATGAACATAAAAAGGCTTGTTTCCGGTACTTACATTTAGAATGGAAAATCTGAACTGATTTTTTTCTCCTTCCTTTTTTTTTCCATTTTAAAAATAACTCAGTTTACCTCCAAATAAATATTGGTACTCTTTCCTACCCCCAAAGGCTAGACCTCGGTAATTCGCAAGAGAACTGTCGGTTTGGGGTTTTTTTTTAAAGCATGCTCTGAGCTCTAGTCAAAGGCTATTGACTTTCCTCTTCAGTACAGTTTTTCTTTGTAGTGCATAATCAAGCCCAGAAATTACTTGAAATATTAATAAGATCAATTTTAATTAAATTTGCAATGATCTAGTCTCATAGAAAAGGACCATTTAACTTTATTAGAAACATTTCCTCCAGTGATATAGTAATGTTTGGTGATGTTTGTCCTTGAGCAAAGCAAATTACTTGAAATATTTGCATATATATTATACTACATAGATAAAAATAATATATACTTTACATATATTACATACATATTATAATTTAAATGTCTTGCACCTTTTCACTTTATAAGACTGCCAAAGCAAAATTTTAACTAAGTAGATTGTGTAATGGGTAGATTTAGTTTGATTTTTAGGATATAGACCAAATAATTTATCAAGACAGAAATGCCTTCCACATGAGTAAAATTGATATCATTTTCACTATTAGACAGAATTTCTGTGGGATACTAGGGAGTCATGATGAGAATGGTCCATTTTTATTTTAAGATGAAGAGGATTTGCCAGCATCCACTTAATACTGGTAGTGTGCTTCAAGTGTCATAATCCTTTTTCACCACTAGGTTTGAAATATTCAGTATATTTCTTATGTGTAGGAAAATGTTATATTACAATGGTGAACCTTGTGAAAATGGTCTGTGTTTCTTGCTTTGACAATAGGTCAGGTATAAAACAAAATTTGCTTATTGGCATAAATATTCCTGTTATGGTGACTTTATTTTATGTGGTTGGCTTTATGAAAGACTACATATATTCATATGAGGATATTTATGATTAAATTGATGTGAAATTGATTCAGGGACAATTTTAGGAATGTAAGTATATTAATGATATTACAAATTTAGAATGTAACTGATTCTTAAATGGTTAGATCCTTATGGAGGCCTTTGGAAAAATACCATTAAAGTAGATAAAAATATTTCTATATTTCTATTAAACATGGAACTTAAAGGGATTTACTATGTGTATATTATTATGTAATAAAATCATGCTGTCTAACTACAATGAAAGATTAGCCAGTAGAATGTTTTGATTGATCAGGTTCCTTTTACCTGGGATGTGTTTACAAATGTTCTTGTTACTATGACAACAAAACAGAGACAACATGTATGCAGGCGTTCCTTGTGGAATAATGGTACATGTGTCTGCCTGAGCCTTTGGCACTTTGTCATGATTCAGAAAACCAGGTTGAAACTTTTATGCTTCTTCAATTTAAAATGAAAAATCTTTAAGAAGTTGCCTATTTTTTTAAAAGTAGGGCTTATTTTAAAAGCAGCATTAACAAATAACAAGTACTCTATTTGTGCTGGTTTTAGATTTTTGAGTTATCAATTATTAGTTGAAATTAACTGGAAAGCTTCAACATAGGAAAAGCAGTTTTAAAGACCTATTGAAAATGTTATTTGGCATAAGTGAAAGTGTTATCCATTAGGATGTGGAATAATTTAATACTTGATGTGGTAACTATTATAATAAGGGAAAAGTGGCTGAAATCTTCTGGATGGATGATTGTTGATCAGACAGGCCGCTAGTCACCTAAGTCTCTTAAAAATAAACATTGTTTTCACATTTTGATTCATAGCATCAGCAGAACTCTCTGTTGGTGTATGCAGTAGTCCTGTAGGTGGAGAAATAGTTCACAATTTAAATGATGTACTTCCAGTTAATGGATTTATATTCTTTAATGAATTCTTTGTGAATCCATCTTTTGGCTAATACTGGTATGTAAATATTTCAGCTTTTTAAGTGATATTTAAACAGGACCAGAGGAAGTTTGCTAACTCAACTCAGCGGACTTCAGGTTTCAAGAACTGTCCAACCATCCAGTATGTATGGGTTGGCTATAACCATGCAGGCAGAGACTTAATTAATCTTGAGTAAAACTTTAGTGAATGTTCCAATGAGGCTCCTCAGTGTTTGAAGCTATGGATAAATACAGAGGATTGAGAGAAAATGGGAAAACTTTATGGAAATAAGAATGTATTTAAAGGAAATTGTATAAGTGATATATTTTTCTGTTGTTTCCTGATACTTGATCACAATCAAAAGTATTGCTTGCTATGTGCTATTTATGGTAATGCTAACAAAAAGGAGGTTATAAATCAGATTTTGTAGCTGTGAGATGGCTCTGACCAATTTGGAAAAAACGTTTCAGCACTTTATCTATTATTGTGACACAACTCCAAGTCCTCATGTGCAAGGGGATATCATAGCTTACTTGGTCTGTGCAGTCTTTGGCTTCTCTGAGGTGGACCATGGAACTAACATGAAGAGAGACATAGGACTATCCTGTCTTCATGACTGCATTTGGAATAGAATCTGAACTGCTTGATAAGTGGTGTCACAAATCATTTGTTATTAACTATTATGTGATCTATTCTACAAGTATTCATAACTTTAGATTTCCTGTCAGTTTAAAATTTGGAGATTAATTAGTCAGTCATATTTAGGCCTATTTAAGCCTATTTGAAGAAAGTGCTTTGGAGAGATGAAAATGATGTTTGTGTGCCTAAAGATGAATGTAGGTAGGAAGCAGGTGGGGTTTGTCCTACCACTTCTGAGTCACCAGGTGGTTGGATGTAAGGTCAGGAGGTACTCAGGGCCACCCAACATTTTTGACTTTTAACTCATGTGTAATCTTAATCCAGTCTTCAGAGTACTATGACAGTGCCTCAGTCATCATTGGGCAATACAATTTTTCATCTATTCATTCCACAAGTATTTACTATGGGTCAGGCTTTGTGCTAGACACCAAGGATATAATGATCTAGACTGGAAAAGTTACTTCTAATCTAGTGGGGTTGACAAATATTAATAATATAGTGGATCAATATATGTAATGCCCACTTACTATGAGTGCTATGGAAGAAATATAAAGGAGTGTGTAACAAAGGGTATATCCCTCCCTGTCTTGCAGCTGAACAAGCCACCTCTCTGAAGAGGTGATGTTTGAGATGAGACTGAAAGATAAGAGTCAAGTAGAAAAAGGTAGGTGTGAAGATGGAAAGAGTATTGTATCAAGAAGGAATAATGTAAATGACGTCAGGTTGGGGGATGTACAGTGTTTTGAGGAGTTGATAGCAAGCCAGTGATGCTGGAGCACAGCTAAGAAGAGAGGTGATGCAAGGTGAGGCCAGACCATGTGGGCAGGTTGATCACTAGAATGATTATCTAACCTGGCATAAATGGGGGTGGGGCCTGTCCTTGGCATATCAGGATGTATGATGACCCTGCTATTGGTCATGTTAGGGGTTAGAGACTGATCATTGGAGGGTGATTTGGGAGGTAGGGACTAGAAGTTTGAGTAGGCTGTTGTATATAACACATATCTCATCATATTTCTTTCTGATCAATGGTCCCCAGCCTGGTGGAAATTTGTTACAATTCAATTGCTGACTTTAGTTGGAGGGATTGGCTAGCTATTATTATTTGCAGATAAGTTTTTAAAGAATAAATCATTTACATAAAATAACTTATTTGAGGCTCCAGTTAATTGGCCAGCACCATTGATTTAATTAATGAATAATTAACAATTGAGAAGTCCTTACAAGTCGTTGAGGGAAGTAACTGATTAATCTTTGAAGCCCTGCATGAGCTGGATCTATATGTTTATAAACAGCTAGTGAAACATTCAATTCCTCAGATAATTTCTCTACAGGACTGCAAATATCAGGACCTTTGGAAGAGTTTAGATCTTACTTTTTAACTCTCCATATGATTAGAGGAATAACAAAAGAATATGAAGAAAAAGAACAGAAAAATAAGTTAGTGAAAATAACATTCCTTTATGTACTTTTGGACTCATGTTCCATTTTGTCAACTGTGTCATTTAATTAATTTGTTCCCTGTTTTAAAATTTATTTAATGTATAAAACTCAATTTAGATGGCAAAAGGAATCAACTTAGGTAGGAGTTCCAACCTTGAGCTCTGGAGTCAGACTTGGGGCTCAGAATTAGTAACTGAGAGGTAAAAGGATGGTGATCTCTGACTCTAAGAATTTCACAATCTAGAGAAGACATGTGGCTACTTTAAAACTTACAAGTGAAAGTAGAATATGAATGAGCATGTTTTCTTCCAGCTGGAAAGACTAGAGGGTCTTTGTGGGAACAAGTGATTTTTGACTGGGAGCCTTGAGGGTTGAGTAGAATTCCAACAAATTCTACTAAGAGGGAAGGGTAGGGCATAGTTAAAGTACCAGGAGAGAGAAGGAGTACCTGCAAAGGTACATTGGTTCCCGCATGTGTGAGAAAGATGGCATCACTTAAAGTTTTTGAACAGAGGAGTGGTGTGGTCATGTGTGTGTTTAGGAAGATTATAAGCATCTATGGGATGGGTATACTGGCAGCAAGGAGACAGTTACGTTGCTATAATGCCCTAAAGAGAAATAATAAAGGTTGACATTATTGTATGACAATTTGAGTTCTTCCATCCTATGAACAGACATCTTAAAAATAATAAATAACAAAAGTGATAAAAATGTTTTGCTAAACATGGTCAAGTAAGTATGATAGATTGTCAATTTGCAGTACATTTTAAGTACAGTACTGAATCATTATTTTAACCTACTACAAAACTTCTTACTACAGACAATATTTATAAATATTAATAGTAAATTGATCATCAAACACCAGCTTATAAAGATGGTTATTTTTAAGGTTATAAGCTATTTGTATTTTTTAGGTATAAATATTTTAAGGAACGCATAGATGATTCATTTCATGCTTCATTAGAATACCACTTTTTAACTGATGTCCATTTTTACCTAAATCACGACAATACTGGACATATAGTGTAGTGCAATGTAATGAACAGGAATGCTTTTTTTTTTAACAAAGATTTATTTAATTGTTTGATTTTCTCTGAAAAAGAAAGCAGTATATCAGGGAAGCTGTTATTATTTACACTGTGGCAGATTCATTTGATTTCAGAAGCCCAATAAAAAGGTGGGACTTTTGAAACCAGGCAATAGATAAATAAAGACAGACCCTCATTTGTATTTTGTTAGTGATCTGTAGCATGCATATGTGGGTAGGCATGCACAACTGCATACCCACATATACTAATCTTAGAAAATCGTATGTGTTCTGTGAGAAAGAAAATTTTGATACTTGAAATATAGCCTGAATTCTCATCGTGATAGTGCAGAAAGTATTTATTTTAAAATTAGGTCTAACTCCATATAAAGAAGATTATAGGAAAGGTAATTTAAATTGTAAGTAGCTTTGCTCACTGAAATGCTAGATTCATTTGAAACAGTGTTTTATTTCTTTTGGAAGCCAGACAACTCATTTAATAGTGTACATATGAAACACTAATTTGGCTTGTTAATTGGAAGCAATTAAACTGAGGTTATTTTATACTGCTTAATTGTCTGAAAATTACATGCATTGCCATGCCTGTGTAATGTGAGGCAAAAACTGGGGGGAGAGTGGGAATTGGGGTGGAGGGACATAAGGTCTAGTGTGTCTTTGCATTGAGCTTTCTGTAAAAACTTGGAAGCATGTCTTTTAAATACTCTGGACTTCATTTGGAAATGGAAAAGATTGGAACAGATGGCCTCTAAAGCCTCTTCCAACTCATATCCTATCAGTTTATAAATTCTACTTTGTAGTTCTAGAGAATGCAGTGTCATTATATTCAGTAATTATGGTATTACAAGGATGAACTAAACACTTAAAAAAATCAGCACAGTGCCAATTTAGCAAATCCGTTAGAGGGAAGGGAATTTAGGCTTAGGGAACACTTACTCTGTGCCAGGTTTCATAGCAGGAACTCTCAATAACAACCCCCAAGAATATTTGGTATTATTATTTTCATGTTTACATGAAAGGGAATCGAGATTCAGAAAGGTTAAATGGTTTTTGCAGGGATACTCTGATAGTCAATAGTGAAGCAGGACTAGAACTCAGGACTATTTGGCTCTCAAACCATTTGGTTTTTCCACCATTCCATGCAGCTTAAGCAAATGTTAAACATCAAGATTATATTGTTAACCATTTTCATCACTTTGCACAATATTTTCCCCCAGTAGTTGATGCACATCTGCTGGTGACATATACAGGTAACCTAGGGGCTAAGAGCCTAGATTTGAAGTCAGACAGAACAGGGTGAATTCCAAGTTTACCATCAGCTAGGTGAATTTAGGAAAGTCACTTAACCACTGGAGATTACAAAGTGAAGATGATAATATCTGTTTAAGGATCACTGCAACATTTTTATGCAAATGTGTGTACAAATCTTAATGAGCACATAGTATATGTATAATACCTGGTAGCTGTGATTATTATTGAGAAGGGATTAGACCAAAAGAAAAACATAAAAGAATTCAAATTATTGAACACATTTTCAAATGGCCTATTAATCTATTGATTGAAATGGATTAAGAAATGATGTCAGAATGCACATTTTTTCAACAGTCAACAAATGGAAATATCAGTTAAAGTTTGGGGTATTTCTTATTGAGCTCAACCAGTGCTATAGTAGTTAAGTGAACTATATTCTCTGATTCTCTAGGAGTCATCCTTCTGGAGTTTTTGGTCTAAAAATTAGTCTTTGGGGCCTGAATTACCCAACTTGAACTATATCAATTGCCAGAGCAGGCTAACCAGTGTCTCCTTGTGGGACCTTGGGTGTGCTTGGGAGACACAAGTGGAGCATTCATGGGAATGCTGATTTTTTAAAATTACTAACTAAATCAAGATTTACTATTAAGCACCTGCTCTGGAAAAGGTGCTGTTCTAGACACTAGAGGCTTGTCAGTGAACAAAATAGCAAAAACAAACACAAAAAACCTGGGCCCTCATGGCATTTACATTCTGTTAGGCTAACTTTTTACGCCAAATTCGGTCCTTTTACTACTTTCCAGTGTTTTTAGGAATCTAATTTTATATTGGGTCTCTCAAGCCAAACAGCAGTTGAAGAAGCAATGCAAGACTTACTAAATCATTGATGAAAATATTTCATTTATTATATCTATATATTTTCCTAGTAAGGGGGTTTTCAAAGAGGTGCTGTTTTGACAGATCTCAATATCGTAGCATCATGGGTTTTTTTGTTTTGTTTTGTTTTAAATTCCCTTATAGTTCAGGATTATGGATTTTCATAGCCTGTAGAATCGGGTCCTGATTATTGTTTTTTAAGGGAGAAAACATGATTTACAAATGATGCATTCTATTGTAAAATGAATTTATAAGCTTGTTAAACCGAGGCGATTGCCACCGCTTATATTGGAGTATATATTGTTCATCTTATTTAAATGAATTTTTCATTTTTTTACTGATAATTTTTGTTCTAAAATTTCTAGTGGATTCACAAACATGTAAACAATGTGCATGGTATGCAGTAGGCATGCAATAGACATTTGGTGAATGTTTAAAGTCATAATTCTCAAGCAGGTAACAGTCTGGTAAGAAAAATTTGACTTGCTGTAAGATGGAGGGGTGGTCATCAGAACCTAGTGAGGGAAGAAGTCTTGGCTAGTCTTCCCTCCTATAGCTATAGTCCACCAGTCTGCTTACTCTTATGAGTTTCTTCAGCTTTATAAGAAGTTGTCCAAGAAACAACTGTCCTACCTACCCATCCAGCAGTCACAAACACTCTGACAGTCATAGTCAAGGTCACCCTGAGCTCTGCACTTCCCCTTGAATTTTCTAACATGTAAACAGATGGGATCATCTTGAGGTAATTTTTTTCCTGCAGTTGGGTAGGGCAGTCTGTAGTTGAACTGGGATTCTTCCATGTAGGACAGTCTTCTCTGGCCATATTTTGTTCAGGGTGTTCCGAGAAGGAAAGCTATGTGAAGTGGGTCACTGTGGGGTTGAGGAAGAGTTGTTTCTTGGTGGGCCTGGTTGGATAAATTCAGCAGAAAAAGGGAATGTATATCCCTTTCTTCCATTTCATATCCTTGGTTGTGAAGGTAAAGAAAAATGAAGGAGTGAAAGCTTGGGTGTGAATCTTTTTCCTTCAGGGAGGAAATCTGTCTTTGCAACTCAGCAGTGCCCTATGGGACAGTGCTGATGGCTGACCCAACACTTTGTGGACAGGTCATGGAAAGTTCAGCTTCTAATTATCCATTTCTTCTTCTCCTGGTGCTTACATTTTGAATAATCGCTATTTCTCTAAGCAAGGGAAAAATCCAGGGTTATAAACACTCAATGCATTTTCTTGTCATTCAGTTTGTTTGCTATGTGTCAAAGTTTATGTTGGGAGGAATACAGACTTTGGGGAGAAAATGAGGATTTCACATGTCTTTTTTGTCCTTGTTGTGAGGATGTGCTCATTAGGGGCCACATCAGGGCTGCAGAGGCCACCAGACAGCTGACAGTAAACCTTGACCCCAGTAATTTATTGCTTGCCTCATTATTGATTTTCAAAAGGATTCAGGCAAAGTGGCTGTACCTCTGTTATATTTCATTATTTCTTTGTCTGTAAAAATGAAGCATTGTTTATAGCACTGTCCTACCTCCTAGGAACAGAGCAGGGTAACACACAAGAGAATTGTAGTGGCTATTTTTAGGATATGAAGCAACACTAAGTTTTGAGAATAATTCAGGTGAAAATAAATGTGATACACAGCAATACATCTGTGACGAGGGTTAATAGAGTGTTCTTGCGATAATTGACTGCTATTGATGCAACTTATTATATGCATACGTAGTTGTTTTCAGAAAGATAATGGTCAGCAGCTCCATGGCTTGTTGTAATATCCTCTGATGCTTTCACATTTTGTGTAGGTCACTAATGCACATGTGTAACAGCATTTTGAGATAGTTATACCCATATTCAAGCAAAAGAAAAGGAATCCAAAAACATTTGTTTTTGACTTTGTCATCTGTTTACTTGTACAATGACCTCAGAATATTCGTGAAGGACTTGGTGCCCAGATATAATCAAATGTAGCTTTTTAAAAGGGCTAAGTGGCTGAAGATATTCAAAATGACCTTTTAAAATAAATCACCTGGCAGTATGGAATATAGCAAATAATTGGATGCTAAGTGTGGAGGTTAGATTTTCTAATGGACAACCTCCAAATTTGTTCAGTCATTGGTTTATTGTTGGCCATGTTTGGTAGGAGTTTGCTAATGTTAAACCTAATGATGTCTGAAAATAATTATCATGGGTAATACTAGCTGATCTGAAAAAATTAGCATTTTAGCTAATAATCCCAACAATTTATATTTGAAGAAAAATGTCCTGATAAGTAGTCTTTAGGATGGGAGCAATGAGAATCAGAAGACATTTTGAAATCAATAACAAATTTCCCCTGGTTTTAATGTCTGCTATGATTATATTAACCCTTCTGATGGCTGTAAAAGCAAACAGTGCCTAACAGTATACCCAACATTTGTGATCAACTTGAAGGCAATTGGTTTTGGCTTAAATTTCATAAGAAATTTTTACAATACACAGTTGTATAAATCAAACTACTGTTTTTATGTCTGATGTGTAAGTATTTCTAAAACAAGGAAGTAGGGAGAAGGAAAAGGTATAGAAGTGGGATTCTGAGGTCTATGTTGGGAGAAATACAGACTTTTGGGAGAAAATGAGGAATGTGCAAATAGCCTGCTTCCTTAGTCAATATAACCTTTCCAAGCGCTTTTTTCCAGGTGGGTCAGACCTTGGTTTTGAGCAGGCTGCATCTGCACTATCCATTTAGCATTTGGGAGAAGTTTTACTTGTTCCTACCACTGTGATACCATTTGTAGTCTGCAGTGGTGACTTATTTAGGGCATCTCTTAAAGGGCCTACTTTAAATTATGCTGATTAACTTGCTTAGGTATAGAATCTGATGTATTGATATGTCAAATGGTGACAGGACACTTTCACTGTGATGTCTTTCCCAGAATTTCAGGTTTAGATAAAACCATTGGAGGCATCATTTAATCCCTAACCGAGCAAGGAAAAATCACTCAGAACAAATCACCAAGGACTGCTGGCATTCAATCTCTGCTAAAATACCTCTTCCTTTCTTAGGGAGGCCTGTTGCTCTCGTAGACGCTTCAATTTATCATCAGTTGACCCTCTGCAGCTATCCAGAACAAGTTTACTCATTGACTTGCATGACGATCCTACAGTTATTTAAAGCTCGCGATTATGTTCACCCGAAGTATTCTTTTATCCAGACTAAATATTACTGGTTCCTTCAAAAAGACCTTTTATAATGTAGTTTTCATTTTTATTTTATTAATTTCTTCAGGGATCAGGCTGTTCATGTCTGAAATGTACTCCAGGCTATGTTTGTTATGAGTCCCGAAAAATAAATTGCTTGTCTCCAGTTACTCTTCAGAATGTAGACTCTTCCCAACTGGTTTAGAAACATTTTATGGAAAAGGCCTACTAGACATGCTTGCTAAGACTTTTACAGAGTTGGAATATATACTAATCTAATACAAATCTATTTTCGTAAATGTAATTATTGAGGTTTTGGCATGTGTAAGGTGCATGGGAATATAAAATACAGTTGATATAGAAATAGAATGTAAGATACCAAGAAGAGTGTTGCACTGTTTTCATCATCAAAACTTTGTAATCTAGTATATTCTGGGAAATAACTTTGCTAAGGGAGCTATAATTAAAAGAAGCAGTTTAACTACCAAAAGAGAGGCATATATGAAGTGTTAAGGTATAAAATTATCCCCGGCCCATGAGATTCCCAAGAGGTTTCATGGGAGAAAAGGATGCTTCAGATAGGCCTTGATTTTGATGGGCACCAATGCGGGAAAGTACCAAGTGTGTTTTCAGAGGAGCACCTGATTTAAGGGCAGCATAAAATGCATATCAAGTGAATAGTGGTAAGAAAGTTAGAATGTTTGGAATATGTTGGGTAAAGGCTTGTATTCCAGCTTAGAGTTTGTACCAAAAATAAGAACGAACGGTGGGCACACGTACTATAACACATTGAAAATTTGGTCCCCGATTTCGGCAGTTCCATAACTTTACAAACACATTTAAATGAAATAAAATATATGTGAACATTTCCATGCAGAAATTCCATTTCATTTATAAAGAGTATGAATTATGTGTGTTTTGCATTTAAGACATATTGGCTTTGAATTAGATATTATTATTAATCTCTTTGTCCCAAAAGCCCAGCAATTCCAAGGGCACTTACTAATCATAAAGGTAAAGTAAATACATTGCTGGTGGACATGGCTGTATTCACACCTGTGTAAGTTATTAGTACCTTTTCTATTTACTACTCTTTGGCCATATAAATGACATGCCATACTGACACCAAGGTTAGTTCAAATGGTTGCCATTTTAGTATAAAATAAATTAACCTTTTCTTCAATTTATAGTAATTAACAAAGGAGACACAGCCCTGGTCTATGTGGCTTAGTTGGTTGAGCATCGTCCTGTACACTGAAAGATCGTAGATTCGATTCCTGGTGAGGGCACATACCCAGGTTGTGGGTTTGATCCCAGTTGGGGCATATGTGGAAGGTAACCAATTGATGCTTCTCTCTCACATCAATGTTTCTCTCTCTCTCTCTAAAATCAATAAAAACATTTAAAAACTGGTTATATAGAATGTTGGGAAATATCTCT
>NW_006285042.1:3073446-3077088 GCF_000327345.1 Myotis davidii | reverse complement strand
ATTCATGTGGTTGCATGTGTGTGTCTGTATAGTACACTTGTCTTCGTGCCTGCCCATTCCTGTTCACTCAGTGAGCCATAATCTTCATCTGACGCTGCGGCATACAGTTAACTTCGAGCTGGGCTCTGATTTCAGAGAGAACTGGCTTCTTGAAGCACTGCCGTCCTACAGTGTGTAATGGAAATAGACCTAGGCAAGAAGAGCATCCCGATGGTTTTGTCCTTGCATTTCTTGGGAGCCAGTTTTCTGGAAAAACAACACATGATTGGTGAATGCTCTTTTGAGAAGAAGAATACTCAATATTGGATATCATGAGAGAAGAATAAGAACTTAGTATGCCCTTCTGAATATTTTCAGTGATGTCAGCTTGTGAGAGCAGTCAGCCTCTCACAGACAAGTTATATCAAAGACTATTCAGCATCCAAGAACCTGTGGAGGCTCTGTTGTAGAGAACCGGGATCTCAGGAACATGGAGACCCAAATCATTACTGCCGCAAACCACTACTCTCATGTCATAACTACACATGTAAATGAGACCAATCCTGAATTAAATAATGAGTTTTTTAAAGAATTAACTTGGGAAATGTCAAGTCTCAATCCTTTTCCATTGGATGAAATGGGTATATTTTCCTGCATTGGAATTGTGTATTCTCATAATGTTCTTGAAAGCATAAAATTGGAACATTTAAAAAATGTGTTGTTTTTTTTTTTCTGGCAGTTTCTAAAGAGTGTAAAAACACGTTACCTTGCAAAGCATCCTTTTATCCTCACAGTTTATTTGTTCTCTTTCATGATAAAACAGAGATGCATTTGAAAATAGCACCAGGAACATGATGAGTTCATAGTTTATTATTATAGTTTATATCTGCAATTATGTATTTATTCACAAGTTGATTTATTTCATTGCTATTGTACTGGTGTCTATATCTCAGTCTGTACTAAATTTATGGTAATACTGATTTCATTTAGTTTGAAATTAAGATTATAAAATAGGATAATATTTAGTCATCCCTCTTTTGTCCTTTCCAAGTGCCATCACTAGCAATTAAGTATAAACCAGAACACATGAACTTTGAATAAAACCTTCAGTGAGCTTAGACAGTATTTGGGCAGTCACTTGCAGTTCGTGGAGTGTTAGTTACATACCATTGATAGATGATATAAAGGATTAGGTGTAAGTATGTTCTAATAAAAAAACTCAGGAATCACTGCAAAGATTTAATGGATAAATTGGTGATTGATATGAAGGGAAAAAAGACACTGAAAATGTTGGTATGAGATCGCGCTGAAGACACAACCTCTGCAGTGTTTCCCAGGATTGGACATATAGGTATCACTTTTACAATCAAGAATCCTTTGATAGTAGTTTGAGAAGCTCACAGAAGTTGTTTAACAATTGCTGTCTTCAAACTAGGCAGGTAAAGCAGCTGGATGTGATTTTTTTAGGCCCCTCCCAGCACTCACAGGCAGAGGCACTGGCTACCAAGCCAGCCTAGAGCATCCTAGGAAGTACAGAGGGTGTGGTTTTAGTTTGGAGTTTGTGGAGTATGGAAAGGGGAAGGGCGTGGCATTCCTTTTCAACAAGATTTAAAGGGGCCCTTCTGAGATCCATACATTGATGCTAGCCCTGTGTTCTGAGCCAGTTTCTTGATAAAATGGGGATAGGAAAATACATAAAACAAATGGTAAACAATAATAAACTATGTAGGTTTAAGATATTGTGTGATAAAGTACTGAAATGTTTTATTCAGATGTTTAGAAAATAAGACAACAAAAAAAGTTCTCAGGGGCTTTGGGTCACTTTAAGTGAAAGCCAAGGATACCTTTATATTGTCCTAAAGTAGTAAATGACTAGATAGGACAACTAACAAATATTAAATTGTAATATCTTTTATGTACATTTAAAATATAATTTTTTCAATAATTAAAAAAAAATAACTTCTTTATCAAGGAGGGATAGACCCAGGTGATGAACTTCATGAAAGCATCAAGATGATTATTTCTTTGTCAATTCTTAGGATTCATCATTTACTTGTAAATCTGTAGGTTATCATGCAGTACATACTGTAAATACCATGATACTTACAACACCCTAAACATACATTTTTTAAAATAGAATTTATTTTTTAGAGCAGTTTTAGGTTCACAGCAAAACTAAGTGGAACAGAGATTCCCCATATCCTCCCCCCTCATTATCCCTCAATTTCAAAATTTTGTACCAAAGTGATACATCTATTACACCTGATGAATCTACGTTGACATATCATTACCACCCAAAGTCTGTAGTTTACATTTTGTGAAACTCTAAATATTTTAATTTCATGTAATGATGTAAAACATTGTTTAGTGCAAATGTTAGAGATGTTGGCACAATATAACATCTGTAACATTGATTCACCTTGAGAAAAACAGAATCTGTAATTTGTTTTTTAATTGACAGGGTCATTTTCACATTATGCCATTCAGTTTTTAATCTAAAAATGGTTATACAATACCCTATGGTCTTATTTTTAACCCTTCTGAACCTGAAACCACCGCTTCTCTCAAGTTACATATGGTTATAATCTGGTTTATGGTTTGAAAGTAAAGGGAAGGCTGGGAATTTTGGATAAAGGAAATTTTAACAATCACCATTATTTTTATAAGACTGGGTAATTTCCATTTTAAAACATTCTGGCCAAAAAAGTTTTGTGTGCTATTAGAATGAGTAAGTACAAGATTGAAAGATTTTTAAGAGACTTCCTTTTTATATTAGACATTTGAGATATGATAAATTAAGGACTTCATAAGTAAAAGGGCATTCCAAGTTGTGTAATGGGTGTTTGAATAATGAAAACATATGCTTCAGAGATGTGTAAGGCAGTCTCCTTGCCTTTGGCCTCAGGGAAGCTATGCAGTACAGATACCTTCTTTTTCCTCTTTATCTGACAGTTAAGAGGAATCCACAATAGGAGACAGAAATCGAAGAGACATAATTGCAACAACACTGAAAAGATTTTCACTTTTGATTATTTAAAAACAATCCTGGTGGGAAAAAGAGTCACCTACGTTAAAAATTAGGCGAAGAAGCTTGCGCAAGGAAAGTGCTTCCTCCAGACCCCTGGAAACACACGCCTTCGCCTTCACCCTGGAAAGCACGCCGGACGGAGAGGCCAGCCCACAGCAGTCGCCCGGCTTGGTTCATTCTGGGAGGAAAAGGGGCTCCCCCCGCAGCTCAGCCGCGTCCCTGCGCCCGGCTGTGCGGGCACCAGGCGCTGGGACTCGTTCCAGGAGCCGGGAGCCCTGACCGCCCTGCCCTCGCCCGCCGCTGCGCTCGGCCCGCCCTGGAAGGGCCTGAACTTTGGCCCCGTCCGCTGACACCCGAGGGAATTTGAATGCAATGACGTCTCCGCTCAGTTCAGCTGCACAACAGGAAATGCTCTCCGCCTCCCCCGCCTGCTCGGAGAAAGTGGGGCTTGCTTCTCCAGGAGGCCGCAGAGGCGCAGCCCCAGACCTAGTTTCGGGGCGCCTGGCGAGCTGCTCGCTGTGGGTCGGCGGGGCCCGGAGCCCTGGGCGGGGACGCCGAGGAGGATGCACTTCCTTTGCAATGGCTCACTTTCCCAGCGTGCCAGGGGACGCCTCTGTTGAGCAGACAGACAGGAA
>NW_006285042.1:3031977-3073436 GCF_000327345.1 Myotis davidii | reverse complement strand
TGCCCGGCGATCACTGGCCTTGGGGAGACCACATCGCTTGCATAATAGAGAGAACACCCGGTCAGGTGGGCCAAAAGCATTGGCAGGCTCCTGAAATCGAGCGAATAGTGCTGAATAATGCTGACTGCAGAGGGCCTGAGTAGACTTTTAGTCACCTTGATAGAATGTACAGTTTCTCTTTTCACAAAGCCCTGGCTGGAAACCTCTTGTTAAACCCTCCTTCTAACTGTCACCTTTTACTTGGCTGTGGAAAGAAAGACGTGCATGTTCAGCGCAAAGCACCGACATCGCGCCGGTGTGCACTTTGAGACGGAGTCATTACATGCACATTATCGCAGTGTTTATGATTTAACCGTTGTGATTCAGGTAGTGGATCTAGTTTTTAAAAATGCTAATGGTTTTGTAAATTTGAGAACAGTACTATGGTCCTTGCCTTTGGATGGACTATCCTCAAATTATAGATGGATTTTTACTGTTTTTTCGACATTTTTAGTTTTTAGCTAGAGATAGACTTAGGAAATGGAAACCAAACAAGTTAATCCAGCCTTTTAAGTAGATAGGTGTTTTTATTTGCATTCGTGATCTTTCAAGTTACAGTTTAGACTGTCTAGAGCTCATGACTTATCATTTAGTAACGTGGATCTTGTGTGCTTTATGTGCTCGCGAGGATGATACAGAAGAGTAGCATCAGCCGGGCGGTCATCCTTGTGATAAGGTCCCTGGTTGCCTCGTGAATAGGCTTTGTAATGGTCGTTTGTTCTTTGGGCCACACAGCCAAAATGCCAAAGTTCACCGGGAGGTCTGCTAAGGTTTCTTATATCAAAGACTTGACAGAAAAAGGATTTCATAGATGAAAATATTTTTTAGTTGTTCATAGTAAACCTAGAAATTATTCTAAATTGGAACATACACTGTTTACATGTTTATGTTAAGCTGAGTCATCAAGCTAATTAATCACTGACCGATGCTTTCATAATTGTTGCCTAAGAGTTTTCCTTTAAAATAAGTGCCCCTCATTAGATGTGTATATAGTACAATGTCATTTCCCTCAGGACACTTTCAGCTGATTTTGGCAATAAAGAAATTGAAGATTATTTGAGTGCATATAGAAGAAGAGCTATAGATTTAAACATAGCTCTTTTAGATTGCTTTTTCCTTTGACAGAATATACAACAAAGATCCTCTCTTTTCACCATCTGAGCCTCACTCAGGTTGCTTTGGTAGCACTCTTACTTGATTATGACCGGCACAGAAATATTTGTACTGGTATTCTCAGTGGACCACTAAAGGAAATAAAGTTAGAAGTGAAGAACAGAGAGGAAGCTGTAGCTCTTTGGTGCTATGCCAAAGAGAGTAGACTCCATTATAGTAGCCTCAGCAGTTTCATGGATTCACGGGGCAAATGGGATGGTGCAAGTGAAAATGTTTTGTAAAACCGGAAAGCACTATGCTAATGCAGATAAGTTTTCTGTATGACTCTCTTGTTCCTTCTCCCCTCCTACAGTAAAATTATACAGAATGTAAATCTGAAACAACAAGGAAAACTCTTAAAGTGGATGCTGGTTTTATTCGTTGTGGCCGCATTATAGTTGGGTCCCCTGCACCATGTTTATTTGCTCTATAATAAGATTTAACCACTTTTAAACCCAGCTTGGCCATTATGAAAGTATTATGAAAGTATTTATTTAGCAGCATTAATATAGGGATCAATTACTCCAGATCTGTATTAACAGTAATCCTTAGTTTTTGTGCAGCATCTTGTTGGAGGTGCTAAGTAGGATCTTTAGAAACATTAATTAAATCTCATAACAACCAGGAGATTAGCATGCTGTTCTATGAAAACCACTGTGTGGAGAGTTTTTATGGACTATACTTAGAATTTAAAACTTTATAACATCAACCCAGACCCAACGCAGAACTCATTTGCAATTATAGTCCAAACATGTAATTTGATTAATATGTGAGTTACAGAACTATCTACTTTTGGGGATATATTCTATGTGTGTGTGTGTGTGTGTATGTGTGTGTGTGTGTGTGTTTTGTAGGAACATTTCATGCCTTTGTAGTGACCAAAACTACAGTTCTGATTAGGATGAATTGCTAAGAAGTTTGTGCTTCTTGAAAGAAAATCCTAGAATAAATGCAATTCTCTGTTATATCTTGCAATCATAATTGGGAATATTTAAGAAAGTGTTTTGAAGGAATTGGTTGTGTACTGTCTGTCTTTTCCAATGAATCCCAGAAGCTGGGGCAGAATATGTTTTGTCCTCACTGAATCCCCAGTGCCTAGAACAGTGCTCCACTTGGAGCAGAGGCGCAGGGCGCTGGGGCCGAATGGAGAAATTAAAAGGCAATGCCACTGTCTCTTATATTTCAGATGGTATTTCTTGTGCCTGGACTATTGCTTCAGAATCCTCTGAATGGTTTGAATTCAGCAAATATAAGACATTATTTGATTTTTTAAAATGAAATGTAGACATATAGTAGGTGCACAACAGGCACTTATTACGTTGAAAAATATTCAAAGAGGCATGATATTTAGCAATATTGCCATCCTGGGTGCTTTATTTACTATTATAATAATTTGCAACCTTTTTTTTTTTTCATCTAAGGAGAGTCACTTTTTTTTTTTTTTAATAAAAGCTTATTGACCTATTGATTTACAAAAGAAGACATATAGGGAAGCTAAAGAACAATGCAGTTGAATTTGAATCTTTTTTTTTTTTATTGATATCAGAGAGAAAAGGAGAGGGAGAGAGAGAGAGATAGAAACATCAATGATGAGAGAGGATCATTGATTGGCTGACTCCTGCAGGCCCCCTACTGGGGTTCCAGCTGGCAACACTGGGCATGCGCCCTTTACCAGAATTGAATCTGGGACCCTTTGGCCTATGCTCTATCCACCGAGCCAAACCAGCTAGGGCTGAATCTTTTCTTTTCTAGCACTTAACCTTAAGATTCTGCATGGCAGTTTGAGATCCAAAGGTTCTTTGAGCTCTTAAACAATTTATATTTTATCATTGATTGCCTTACAGGATCGTTGATGCTACATTTGTGCCTTTCTGGAAATTGGAATTGTGGATTAAAAGACACTGCTGTATTTTCAGTGCCTGGGATGGTGTCCCAAGGAATTTAGAGGCTCAATAGAGCCAGCTTCCTGGGTGGGCAGTCATGTGATCTGTTCAGAAGCACCTCGAGCTTTATTTAATGTCCTGCTGTCTTGAAATTCTTAATTTTGGACAAGGGGGTTCTGTATTTTTGTTTTTCACTGGGCTCTGCAAATTTTGTAGCTGATCTTGTTGCTCAATAAATATTTGTGGCAAAATTAGTGACAACTACAGAACTTAGAAACTTAGATTTTACTTTTGAAAATATTGGTTTAATCACGGGCCTTAGTTTCTCTGTTTCTCTGAGGTATAACAAAATGAAATACAGACTGTTTGGGTTCAATCCAAGAAAATTATCTCAACTAGAATATTATTTGGAACTGAGGATGAATGACCTAAAAAAAAAAAAAAAAGACTTCTCCAAACCTCTGAAGTGTTCAGTATATTCTCTTAGTTGGATTGGGTTTAATGGAGGTGCTGTTAGAATGTGGAAGACTGAAGCTAATATAATGGGAAATGTAGAGTTCAGGGCATGACAAGGAATGTGGGTTTCAGAGCTGGGCGGCCTGAGTTCTGAGTTCAAATGTTGCCCCCTTACCTACCACACACTCACTTACTAGGTGTGTTAATAATTACTTTATCCCGATTCGTAAACCTGATTTTTAAAAAATTTTCTCCCTCTGGGTGGTAGGTTCCTTTTATTTTTCTAAGGGAATTTGTTGTTTTATTAGGTTAAGCAACAATCCAGCTTCTGAATTCTTGAAGCCATAAGGTATATTTGGGGATTTGTTTCTTGGTAGTTAAATGGGCTCACCTTCTGGTGTGGGTCCTGGGGTCTTAGTGTGTGGGGGAGTCTGGATGGTGCAGGGGTGGACTGCCGCTGGGACGTCACTGGTAAAGCCTGAGCCAGTGGACCAAGGCCAGCTCGCAGTGCCCTGACCTTTGGGAGCCAGCACTTAGGAGATACCAAGATAACTAAGTGACAAATAAGTAGCGGAATATGTCAGTAGGGACATTATTCTTATGTTTGTGACTTTCTTTTTAGCTGTAACTCTTTGTCCTTCTGTAGCAGTTATGCAAAATGGGACTATCATCTTATCTTGAGAGAGGAAATGAATATGAAAGAAAATGTTTGCTGGGCTTATAGAAAGATTGAACTACTGTGTCTTTACAATGCAGAATTGCTTTATATGATGAAACTCATGTTCTACCATAGAAATACTTCTAAAAAACTTTATGTCTAAGGACATAAAATGTACTTAAGCTCTGTGTTTTTACCTACAGTAAAGACTGTGCAGAGTGTCTAACTTCTGTCGTTACGTCTGGTGAACAGATATTTCTTTGAGACATTCCTGCCTCTGTTGAGGACCAAGATTCTTTGCTATTTAACATTAGTGACTGATGTGGAGTTGGCGTATATTTATTTACAGTTTACTAATATTACTTAAGAATAGTCACACATCACACTAATGTGAAAGGAACAGAGTTAGAGCCAGGTCAGGGTATCCTTTTTTAAGAAAAAACTAAATATACTTATAATTATCAATATTTAAAAATGCCGTTTTATTATTCTTGCGTAGATAATGTATACTGCATTTTATTTCCTAAAGCTTAATAGGTTTGAACATTTACTTGTAGAAGGCAAATAAGAAAATATTCATACAAGGGGGTCTTTGAGTGAATGATGATAAACTTCTCTACTCTGTGCCATGACGTGTGTTTCGTTGAGAGCAATGCGATTCTGGACAAAAGGCCTCCATGTGAGAAGATTGCTGTGAACCTAGATATTTGTAGACAGTTCCTGATTTGAGCTGCAGCTGGTCAAGCACAGTCCTGACCTGAACAATGAGAATCTAGTAGGATTCCTTTTTTAAAAAATTTTCAACGCACAATTATGAATCAATATAAAAATATAAAGCTCTGACACCCTAGAAAGCAAACAAACCACTGTTATCAGAAAGAGGGCAAAGGGTGCTTTATACAAAAGGCATTAAGTATTGTTTTCTAATTTTCCTTTTATTTACTTCATTAAGATCTTGTCTCATGAAAAAAAGGGAATTACTTCAAAGATCTTTGTAATTTTTGAGGGTTGTTTTTGCTTATGTTTTTATAGACTTCAAGTAAAAACACATTGACAACATCCTGGGATTAAGAAAGCCTGTGAGAGCGAATGAAAATGTCATTAAACTAGATAGAGTTATGGGATAGATGGGTGACTAGGAACTAAAAAGACATTTAAATCAAGCAGTAGAATATGTTCTAAAAATAAAACAATCTAAATTTTCTTACTTAGAAGTAAAATAATGTGTCAGGAATTATGTGCTATGAAGAAACACATGACTGTGTTAACTACAGATGTTAATGTATTTTTAAAAAATCATGGTGGGAATGATTTAATTTGAGATGCTGAGCTCTCTCAGTTAAATTGTTTCTATGCCAGCATCATTTCTTAAATTATTGGAACCTGGTGTCAGAGCTTATTTTTACACTGCTTGGTCATGGGAAAACACATTTATATATAAGTTAAGGCTCTTCCGTTCATTTATTACACCTTGTATTTATGTAATTATTTGACTGTGTTAGTTCTCTAAAATGAAAGGACAGTATGTTCATTGGTGAACAAGAAGTCAGTATAGAGTGCTCTATTTTTACAGCTGTGCTTCAGGGTATCATGTTCCAAAGAGGTCAGCTGGGCATGACCTCATGGGCATGAATCTTGGGGAGATAATTCTGAAACTGCCACCGGCCTGTAGAGTTAAATGCCAAGGCAGAACCTCCAAATGCTGTAAGAGGAGGTATCTAGTCTGTTAATGCATATGACATTTTTCTTAGTAGCACCCAAATTCAGAATTCAATCCAAAGGTAAGAGGACCGGGTAGTGTATAAGGCCCTGGAGGATGTAGTTAGTAGGAAGCAGCATTTGCATTCATGAACACTCCCTGGGTACTGTCACATTTTTAACACTGAGTTTGTTTAATAGGAAGTATAAATAGGAAGTAAAGAGGTGGGTGTTGAAGGAAGGAAGAAGGTATTGAAAAGGGTAGTAGAGAGACTACTGTGGTACTTTCATTATAACACTATTCTTGGTAAAACTATAGAAAAATAGTATGGTTTTGAGCATGTGTGGGAAGCTACTAGAGAAATAGAACTTGTTTATCTGATGTACAGATATGATTATTTATGGGATACTGGTGAACATTATGTCCTTCGTACAATCATGCCCAAGGTTTGTAGCAGCTGTTGGGTGCACATATCATTGGAAGTTGTTTATAAGATTCTTATTTAGTAAATTAAATTCAGAAATACTAACATTTTCCCATCATTTAGAAAAGGTGTTACACCAGGGGTGGGCAAATTTTTTGACTCGAGGGCCACAATGTATATAAATTCAAAGTAAACATCATTACATAAAAAGGTACGGTCTTTTTTTTCAATGGTTTTATTCATTTCAAACGGGCCGGATCTGGCCCGCGGGCCGTAGTTTGCCCATGGCTGTGTTACACTGTCTTTTATCATCATTGTTAATGAGAATAAGATTTTTTAATTTGAAGATCACATATACTCACAGTTGCTGCCATCTGCAGTGTGTGCAGTTGTATTGTACATGGAAGTCACATGTGAGGCTTCTGCTGGCTATTGCTGTTCCCCTCTCAACATCACACCATGATATGCCCTAGTAAAATTTTATAATAGGGCCAGGATAAGTGAATTTCTCATTTTGGTGATGTAACATCAGTACTTTATTTTTCTATTATTAGCGGATTTTTTTTTTTCATATCAAGTAGATTGGTAATCCTGAAAAAGGATGAATTGGTGCTAAAACCAACAGTACATCACATGTGAAACTGTTACTTGATTTTCACTTACTCATATGTGGACAATTAGAATAAGAGTAAGAAAGAAATTATCAGCTAATTGAGATTTGAAGTTTTCAGTGACATATGTTAATAGTTATTTATGGTGGCATAACTGTTAACAATACCATATCAGAAGAAATGTATTTAAAATCTAGCTAACTTTAACTAAATTATAATCTATAACATTTATTGTATGTCCATTATGCTAGAGTAGAAATTAAAAATACTGTATAGCCCTAGCCAGTTTTGCTCAGTGGATAGAGCATCGGCCTGTGGACTGAAGGGTCCCGGGTTCGATTCTGGCCAAGGCCACATGCCTGAGTTGCAGGCTCAATCCCCCAGTAAGGGGTGTGCAGGAGGCAGCCAATCAATGGTTCTCTCTCATCATTGATGTTTCTATCTCTCTATCCCCCTCCCTTCCTCTCTGAAATCAATAAAAATATATTAAAAAAATACTGTATATATATAATCTGGAAAAAAGAATTTGCATTGCAATATAATAGACAATTAAAACAAAACAGCTCCTTTCAACACATGAAGAAGCTTGCCTACTATTCATTAAATTATTTAACAAATATGTATTGAGTATGTGTTATGTGCCAGGCACTGTTCTAAGAGCTGTTCTAAGGGATAGAACAGGAACAAGATAGGCATGGTTTCAATCTATGTGAAAGACACTCATCCACATTAATCCAATAATACAGATGCATATTACAAATGATGCTTAGTGCTAGAGAGGAGAATAGGGCAGCTTTGTTTGGAAAGCCAAAAATGTTAAAAAGTCTTTTCAAAGTCAAGGAGAGATTTTCTGAGGAAGGGGTATGTGGAGCCCAGAGTGATTGATAAGAAAACATTAATTACATGAAGGGAGTTGGTGGGTTCTTCAGCTTGAGAGAGCAGCTTGCTCTAGGCCCTGTGATGGACGGGATCATGGCCCCATCACAGACATAAAGGAGCACTACTGTGGCTGAGCTCTAAGGGCAAGGGAGGGGGCCTCACAGAGTCGGCAGGGCCCGTTGCATGCAGCCTTGTAAATCTGGTTCAGGATTTGGGTCTTTATCTTAAAATGAGTGCAATGGAAAGCCATATACATTGTTTACACGTGGGGGTGAAAAGGTCAGATTTGAATTTTGAATATCCCTCCGTCTGCTGGGGAACAAACTGGAGAGTGCCAAGAGTGGAACTAGATCACTACACTGGATTGATCCACTACTGTGGGGTGGTGCAGGTGGAGGTGGTGCAGGTGGAGGATGGTGCAGGTGGAGGATGGAGAAAAATGGGGAGATTTGAGAAAGTTGAGAGATTTCTTGGAGGAGAAATATATAGGATTTTATGGGGATTTGGTATGAAGAGTAAAGAAGAGGAAATAGCCCAGAATGAATCCTATGTGTGGCCTGTGCACCTGAATGGGCAGAAATGTCATTCATTGGAATGCAATTCACTATAGAAGAGCTTGGTTTAAGGGAGTGGTGACTTTTGTTTTTTTGACTTGTTGAGGTTAGAGTGGTTTTGAATCTGAGGGGAGATGTCAAATAGTTGAACCTGTGGTTCTAGAGGAGAGGACGGACTGGAGACAGAAATTTTGGAACCATCAGCATATAGGGTAGTAACTGAATTGGGGTAAATGAGAAGATGAAAGGAGAATACATAGTTGAAAAAAAAGAGATACCTTGGGGCTGACCCTAGAGAAACTGACTATTAAAGGCCTGAACCAAGTGAGTGAGCCTACCAAGAAGATTAGGAAAGGCTAACTGGAGAAGGACAACAATAAAGAGATTCATAGCATCGAAGTGAGGGGAGATGTTAGTTTCCTAGGGCTTCTGTGACTAAGTGCCAGAAATTAGGTGGCTGAAAACAGCAGAGATTTGTTTTCTCACAGTTCTGGATGTCAGAAGTCTGAAATCAAAGTATCAGCAGGGTTGGTTCTTTCTGAGGGTGATGAGGAAGAATCCCCTCCCTGCTTCTCTCCTAGCTTCTGGTGATGGTCTATCATCCTTGTCATTCCATGGCTTGTAGATGCATCACTCCAATATTGGCCTCCACCTTCACATGGCGTTCTGTCTGTGTCTCTGTGCCTTCATGTGACAGTCTTCTTGTAACAACACTGGTCATGTTGCACTCATCATAAGTATAACCTCATCTAAACTAATATCTCTGAGGATGAATCTATTTCCAAATAAGGTTACATTTTGAGGTACTGAGGTTAGGACTGCAATATATCTTTTGGAGGTAGGGTGAGGTGGTGACAGACACAATTCAATGTATAGCAAGAGGGTACAGGCTCTTGTAAGGCCTTCCTAGGAGTCAGTGACAATCAAGACTGTTCCCATTCTTATTTTTTAACACAAGGTAGTAATATTCTGTCCAATGAGGTGAAAATAAATTGTGTATGGTAGCTGAGATAAATATGAGGATAGGGATAGAAAACAGCCCAAAAGGGGCAGGATAAGATAGGAACAAAACTTCTTAGAGGAAATGAAATTTGAATTGAGCCTTGACAGATGGGGCTCAGGATTTAAATTTGTGGGCAGTTGAAGTTGTGAGCAGTTGAGGTAGAGGGAGCATAAGAGGAGAGAATCTGCATAAAGTCTTGATCTGGACAAATGTTCCTAACCTTTAAAAAGTAGGAATCTGTTGCCTGGCTATTGTGGCTCAGTGGTTGGACATCGACCTATGAACCAGGATATCACAGTAGGATTTCCTGTCAGGGCCCATGCCCAGGTTTCATGCTCAGTCCCCAATCGGGGGTGTACAGGAAGCAGCTGATCAGTGATTTTCTCTCCCTTTCCCTTTCTCTCTGAAATCAATAAAAATATATTTTAAAAAAGTAGGAATCAGTTATATGTAATTAAGGTTTAAAGAGCCATGTATTTACTGGTTTCCCTTTATATAAAGGAATAGTAAATGCTTTGTGTGCTATGGGGAGCTGTTTGGCATGCATTGGGCTGCATGTCACATTCAATCGCTTTGCTCAACAGTTATTTATTAGAACTTACTATGTGTTGGGCACAGTGCTAAGGACTGGGGATAAATCAAATTTTGGTTACATATTTAACCATTTCTCCCAACACCTTTGCATTAACCATTATTTTAACAAGAGTTCATGGGTACTAATAGGAGGATTTTATCTTATGACTATGCATTTTCAGAGTCATGAATTTAATAATAGTAACTAGTAATAATTAAGCATCTTACTCAGGGCCAAGCACTGTTCTAAACAAACTACATTAATGCATTTCATCTTTATCAAAACCCTATGGAGTAGGCTCTACCATATTTCATGGGTGGTAAGGTGTCAACAAGTAGTGTTTGATAGCACTTGATGTACCTTTAAGAGAGAGCAATAAATGTTCCAAATAATTGAAAGAGGCCATTGATAGTAAGACATAGTGTGCTTTCAGAAATGTTGAAAAACGGAAAATATGCATATCTTAGTATTGGTGAGCAATTTAAACTTGATGGTATACTATACCTGTATCGACAGATGATGCAGTGGAGGCAACAAGATGATAAATCGCTTGGCTGGGATTACAGAAAGATGTGCAGTGACGCCAAGATTCTAATCCAGGGGGTTGGTGCCAGAGCCTGAGCACTTAGCCTTCCTGCTCCAGTGCCTGTACCAGGACTGAAGAATCTGTAAGCACATCCCCAATGCCCCAAGTTTGGGAAGGGTTTGGTGGTGGGAAAGGGATGTGCAGAGGTGCAATTTACTGGTCGGCATCTGACTGATCCTGAACTTTTCAGGGTAGGTCTTTTGGTTGGCCACTTCTTCTCAATCTAAAATGTAATAAAATGAAGAAAGAGATGGGGGTGAAGGAGAGGATGGGGCAAGAGTGGGTGACTTTTCTGTGGAAAATGATGCGTCTTCAACTCTGTTTTAGGTTTCACTTCCTCTGCAGGCCACCCCCAGCACCCCCTCCAATCCTTATCGTGATCTCTCTGGTTGTCATCAGTTGTGCTCTCACTGTTCTGGTTGGTTTTGTTTCCTGTGAAGTTACCTTTCTTCTGATCTAAGGTGGCCCCAGCTTAGATCTCCAGCTTCCACAGCTTGTGGGAAAGTGTCCACAAGCTTAGCGAAGGGTGGAAAACTGCATTAAAGTTGGCTAAATAAAACACTAAGCAGTGAAGTACAAATGTGATAACTTCTTTACATTTTACCCCCATCTTCTTAGACACATTCAGTGTGCCCTGATATGTGGGGTTTTACCCTCAAATGTTTCTTTTTTTAAAAAAATCAGATTTTATTTATCTTTTAGATGATTTGAAACTATCCAAATGATAACACAAAGGAAATTTACCTTCTTTTTAGTGGCCTAGAAGAAGTTCTGAGATTGAAAGTACAAGTGCTCATTTGGAACCCAAGCTCAAGCCTGAAGGTGGAATTACATGAGTAAGAATTGAATTGATACACATTTTTTGAAAAGCTCCTTCTAAGCTGTGCAGTCCAGTTCCCATACGTCTCCGTGAGCACTGTGTTGTCACCCTGCACAGTAATAGGGGCCCATCTCTGTGTGCTGCCTGGTGACAGTGTCAGTGGGTACATAGCCAGAGCTCTTGTGATTTTTGCAGCTGAGTATGCTTTGGACCCACTTTTAAAAATAATTTGATCTTTCTCCTTCTAAATATGCAGTCCAGGCAATATTTCCTAAGCAGTTGCCTCTTAGGAATGATTATGAAACCTTACCGTGTTTCAGACTCTTTCAGACTTCTTTCTCTCTTTCATATCTACATTTTTATCCTTCGATGGTCCCATGAGAAATATGTTCTATCTAGTAACCTTTTAATTAAGAGTATATTCTATATTAGTGCAACTCTTACTGTACTACCTTGTTAGAGTGTGCGCAAATGAATATGACTCCACTGGTCTTGAGGAGCTAACTGTGGGGAAGATGGGTGCACACATACTTCTCAGCCTAGGATGTAGGCAGCCATGGAAAGAGAGGTGATAAACAGAAGGAGCCAAGGGATTTCTGAAGAGGAAGATATGAACTTCAACTGGAGGGGCTTGGAGAGGGTTGGTGGAAGGGGGAACAGTTTGATCCCTGTTGTTAGCTCATGTTTAAAACTAGATGTAAATGACAGCTGTGCATCCTGGGACCTGTAGTTGTATTTTCGGAGAGAATGATGCTCCCGAGCAGTGCTGTCCGGGTGAACTCTGTAGCGATGGGAGTGCCCTCTGTCTGCCCTGGTAGCCACTAACCACATGTGGCTTTGGAACACTTGCAGTGTGGCTGGTGCACCTGAGTTGCTAAATTTTAAATTTTATTTAATGCTGATTTTAAATTTAAATGTGAGCAGCCACATGTGGCTATCCTACTGGACAGGAGAGTCAGAGAAAACATGTATCACTAACCCCGTATGGTGATTTCAGAGGATTCTTTTTGAATACACATGCAAGAGGCTTTAATTGATTTTTTACTTTCCAACATAATTTGCCGTAAATGCTGGCACTGGAACCTCCGCGAACATACAGAAATGCAGTAACTCTTTATAAAGAAAGAATGAGTGGCTAGTTAAATTAGTCATTGACATCCCCTCCATACAGACTCTTGTTAATACGTATACGCTCATGTGGACGTGTACTCGCATGCACACACATCCACACAGCACACATCCACACACAGTCTTTTTCCTGTCTTCCTGAAATGAAAGAGGGAGAATATGTTTTTGCATGGCCAGCTGTTTTGAAGGACAGGTAATGGATTAATGATCCTTCTATAGGAAGTAGTGTCAGGTTGGGCAAAAAAGAGTCCCTGATGGCTGAAAGGGACCAGGTTGGCCCTACAGTAAGAACTCTGGCACTTACTTTCCTCATCTACAAATTGAGCATAACAATGCCTCCTCTGCCTATTGAGATGATACATATTTGTAAAAGCTTCTTTTCAGGGCGGTTTGTTTAAACCAGTGTCTCAGCGTTTTTATTATCCTGCATTAGGACATTTCTCTTTCTCTCTGTGTTGCCTGTGGTACCAAGAGATATGATTACGCATATTTCCCCCCTTTATCTGACATAGCTTCTGGCCATCTCTGACCTCTTCTGAGATCCACACTTGGAAATCTCTTTGAAATTTTGCCCAACCCTTGTTTTGGAAGTCCTTCCTTTATGAGTTTCAACAAGACTCTGCTCAGTCCCTGCCTCTATCCCTCTCAGAATGTATTTTTCCCCCCAGGCCCCCCTACACAGGACTGCCACTGAGCACCCATCTGCTCCCCCTAAGTGATGTGTGTATGTTTTAAAGTCATATTTCATATGTCTGTGTTTTATCTTCCTGGTTAGAAAGGAAGCTTTCTGCATTCAGAAGGGACCTTTAAACTTTATTTTTTAAACAATTTTATCCAGTGCCTTGTAGATGGTGGCACTTAGTAAATGTTGCAGACTGATATGATAGTAAAACAGAGGACTTGGGTCTTTAGGTCTCAGACTGGCATCTTTAATCAGCATTCTGGTTATTTAGGTCAGTGGTTTCAAGCTATACCATGCTCAACAGGCTCCCAGGGTGCTTTAACAAAATTCAAGTTTTTAGGCTTTATAAATATTATTCACTAGGTCTGAGGTGGGCCATAGAAAAGCTGAGTTTTCACATTTGGTTATTCTGATGCAGGTGATTGGAGGACGACTCTGAGAACTGTGGGCTATACATTATGATACCATGTCTCAGCACTCTGCTTAAAGAAACTTTTCTTCTGAGCAGAAGTGTTGTTTTTCTATGATTTTTTTTAAAGAAGAGAATGGGACATTTTTTAAAGAAGGGGTGGGACATTTTGTGGGTAAAACATTTGTTCAAATTGTCTTCTCAAATGTAGGCTTCAGTCAGTGAAATAATTGAAATAACACATCAGAAAGAACTGGATAATTTCATCAAACTACAATGATACAAAGCGCTTATGAAGTCTTTACTCAGAGCTTGTTTGTCCCTATTTTAGGCTCAGTTTTAATGAGCTTGATGATTCAATCTTCTATAGAAGGTTACAAAGTGTATATTAGATGGAAAGAGAGTAGTGTCATTGGTAAAGGATGACACATTGATTGCAAAAGTGATAGCTGACAGTCTGAAGGGGAAGAAGAAAATAGACAAACCATAAAAGTCAGAAATAAGATCTTTAAATGGTGGAACAAAATGTGGCCCAATGGGGAAGCTGAAGATTGAAGGGGTAAGTAAATGCATGCATCTCAGTAGCTACAGAAGGCATCACTGAATTACTCAGTTTACAGAATTTCCAGGGCTTAATGGACTGCTTGTCTTGTAGGAGAGGCTCCATGCATGGGTCGGGTGGGGCTGGCCTGCCCCAGTTGGGGCCAATCGGTCCTAGCAGGCCAGGGGGAAGAGGCACAGGTGGTTGGCTGGCTGGCCCACCCCAGGATCAGGGTGGTGGGGGCCAATCAGTGGCCGCAGGTGGTTGGCCGGCCGACCTCGCCCCCAATCGGGATGGAGGGGCTGATTGGGGGAGGGGCTGCCTGGGGGGAGGGACCCAGGCAGTTGGAGGGGACAATTTGCATATTAGCCTTTTATTATACAGTGGGGCCTTGACTTACGAGTTTAATTTGTTCCGTGATGGAGCTCGTAACTCAAATTACTCGTATGTCAAATCAGTTGTGAATGAGTGAGACACGTGATGCTGGGCTGATGTTGTGGCGTTCACTGTGACATTCACTGTGTCAACTAGCAGTGGGGCATCTGAAGCTGGCTTGTAACCCGAATTTTAGCTCGCAACTCAAAGCAAAAAATCGGCCGAGAGATGGCTCATATCTCGAAAAACTTTTTAGTCGGGTCACTCATAAGTCAAGGTCCCACTATATAGGATATATTTGGTATGGCAATCTATGTTCATGATAATGGCCCTAGCATTTTTGTAGCAAATCAATATAAATCAATCCTATATAATAAAAGCCTAATATGCTAAGTGTCCAGTTGTCCAGTCGGCCATTCAACCAATCAAAGCATAATATGCTAATATATGCTAAGGCTGCTCAACCGCTCGCTATGCACTGACCACCTGGAGGCAGACAGTTGACCAGTCGACCAGTCGCTATGATGTACACTGACTATCAGGGGACAGACACTCTGACCAGTAGGTTAGCTTGCTGCTGGGGTCCAGCCGATAGGGACTGAGTGAGATGGGCCGGACACGCCCTGGAGCCCTCCTGCAGTCCCTCTCTGGCTGGCCCCGATCATGCACCGCTGGGGTCCCTTGGCCTGGCCTGCGCTCTCTCGCAATCTGGGCTGAGGAGGACCCCTCCAACCGCGTACATGAATTTCATGCACTGGGCATCTAGTAAGTAAATAAATAGTTTTGCTGTGGTAATCTATGTTCATGATAACCACCCTGAAAATCTTCTGGCTAAAAAGAGAACTAAGTACTTTTAACCTTTTACATAGATACATAAAAAATTCACAAATTTTTGTTATGTGAAGGCTTATTATACATGCTTAGTATGTAATTCATCGCCCAGCTCTCTACTCTTTAGTGTTGTTGTCCTTTCCCCTGCCTTGTTTATATTTAAATTCTTAAAATGCACGTGATTTATTTTTCAGATTATCGATGCCCATATATGTAGATATAAAATAAAATATTTTGAATCATCACCAATGTACACTATACAAATGCCACATGAAAACAGCACATTTTAATGTTTTCAAAAATATTCAAATATATTTCTGTATATAGATAGAGACCTGTCTACATCAATTTGAAGGTGTCTCTTTTTATATAGCTAAGCTGAATCATATTTCATATGGTTAATTATTTTTTATAGATCATAATGGCTTCCTTGGAGCATGCTACATCTATTAAAATAAATATTTTAGCATGCATATTAATTAAGAAAATGCATATTAAGAAATGCCAAGAAGACATGTGGGCTCCATCTAGTAGAGAAAGCCATATTTATTTATTTATTTATGTATTTATTTTTTAAATATATTTTATTGATTTTTTACAGAGAGGAAAGGAGAGAGATAGAGAGTTAGAAACATCGATGAGAGAGAAACATCGATTAGCCGCCTCCTGCACACCCCCCACCAGGGATGTGCCACAACCAAGATACATGCCCTTGACCAGAATCGAACCTGGGACCCCTCAGTCTGCAGGCTGACACTCTATCCACTGAGCCAAACCGGTCTCGGCGAGAAAGCCATATTTAGAATAGTGTACCTTCTCTCCAAGTGTCTCACATTTGTGTCCTTTAAATTTGCCCTTTAGTAGACATTAATTAACTGAAAAAGAAAAACTATTTTTTGACATTATATAAAAAAGGTTAAATAGTGTGTGGTTACTTTGTACTTTGTTTCAGAACTGTTTTTTTAATAGGCTGTGTAGGATTTGGAATTCATTTTCTCAGTGGGTTGAGTCCTTTTCCTGGAGGGAGGAAGGGGTGAGGAGGAAGTTTTCTTTTTTCACGAGTGCATGTTTGGTCTTAGGCGAAATTGTGAAATAAGGACAAGTGTGTCTTTGACAGTGACATCCTATCACTTAGCACTCTCTCAAATTCAGTCATCAAAATTTAGTCCTATGTCTCCTATCACTATATTTTATTTTAGTCTAAAAACTGTTCCCTCAAAGTTTTCTAGTTCCCCAATCATCAAAAGTCCCAAAAATACCTGCTCTGATTTTCACAATGGGCATTCACATTCTCATGGAGTACAGTACGTACAATCTGGTGTTGGTAAGAAGACATGCATAACTAAGTCATTATACTAGAAGAGAGAATATGCATTAAAAGAGGAATAAACCAAATGAGATGAAAATTCAGAAAAAAAGAGTACAACAAATTATAGGAACCAGGGAAGGTTTTATTTGAAGACATGGTCCTTAAAGAATGGTTAGCATCTTTAGAAGCAGAGATGGGGTTGGGAGTTGGCATTCCACTGGAGAGAATGTTACAGAAGAATGTAGGAGCATCCCATATGGCTGCCTTAGCATTGAATATTACTAAATTTTTGAGGCACCATCCACATAGACTGTGACATAAATGGTGCCCCCTGTAGTTGTGTAGCATAGTGACCATTGAGTGAAAGCCAGGAGGCAAGAAACCTGCAGGGATATGATCAGAGAATCTTAAGCAAGTATAGCCTGGACCATATTGTGATGGATCTTGAATGAGTGAGATTGTTTTACCCCTTTCATTGGGTTGTTGAATTAAAAGGCTTTTAAACCCTCTCAAATGCCGAGATTCTATTTTCTCTGATTCAGTTGGTAAGAGAAAAGGAGGAAGATCTTTGAGCAGTGGAGTGGCTCAAAATTTCAGAAGATGATCATACATAGGGTGAAATGAATTGGGAAGTTAATAGACTTCTGATGTGTATAGCATGATTCTGCTTCTTAAAGGCCATCCAAATGGAGTTGAGTAATAATCTTATCTGGTGCTTTGAGGGGTCACAGGCTTGGCCCCAAACCAGGCCCAGTCCACTCTCACTGTGATACCAACTTCACATTTCCTACATCACACTAAGACTTCATTTCTTTGATCTCTCATGGGACATCCTTATGCTTTGCTAGACTTTTCAACTTCTGCCTTCTTTCACCATTCGAGTCTTGTCTTGTCTCTCTCTATATCACATACTGTCTGCCTGCACTTTGGGAAATGGACCTTTTTGGATGGGCCATGGTCTTGGACCTGTCTTGTGAATTGCCTGTTGATCACAGCTGTTTGGTTTAGGGTTTTGATTCCTTTCTTAGGTCCAGCTCTAGGAATCAGGAGCCCAAGAAGGAGGCCTGTTATCAGTCTGTTGGAACAGGATAGGGGCAGAGTAATCAGGCTCAAACTACGGGAGCGAACATTCATTCATTCATTAAATGTTTATTGAGTGCGCTCCAGGTTAAGCACCAACTTTGTGTGGTTTCCCTGGCTGGTCCTGCTTTCATTGCTTTGAGCCTTTCTCCTTTCAAATTCTCTAAAATTTTAAGATTTTGTTCACAACAGCTGAGTCTCTCTGGGAGTATCAGCAAGACCTCTGGTAGTGTTAGAAGGCGACAACCCGGGGACAGCGGCAGCTGGTTTTATTTTTGGTCTTCGACAGTCAGGTGTTTGTAAGTTGAGAAGTGACTGTATTCAAACAACATGACTTGTAGTATGTCATGAACTCCTGTAGAAATAATGGATGTGGCACAGTTAAAAGGATTTCGATATTCTAATTTTAGTGGCCATGTGATTTGGATCTAAATGGTCACAATTTTCCTAAAATTTCATTATGTCTACTATTCAGTTTTTCTCCCATTGGATTGTTAAGGATATGAAATTATTTTTTATTATGCATGGTCTCTATTTTCAGATCAGTTTCCATTTTCATTACAATTGTGCCAAAGTAAAAGAAAAATGTGCCAAACTAAAAATCTTCACTGCATTGTTTTTTATTTTTATTTTTGTTGATTTCAGAGAGGAAAGGAAAGAGAGAGATAGAAACATCCATGATGAGAGAATCATTGATGGGTTGCCCCCTGCACACCCCACACTGGGGATCAAGCCTGCAACCCGGGCATGTGCCCTGACCAGGAATCGAACCATGACCTCCTGGTTTACAGGTAGATGCTCAACCACTGATCCATACTAGACAGGCCTGCATTGTTGTTTTGGTTCGCATTTCTTTAACAATTAGTGGGGTTCTTTATTAATTATGTTTCTTTTTCTGAATTGGCTTGTCATATTTTTTCTATTTCCTAGGTGTTTTTTTTGAAGTTTCTGTGAGCTCTTTATATATTATAAATGTTGTTATTTATACTTAATAGTAGTCCTACTATTTCTCAATGTGATTTCATTTTTGTTTTGTTATTTCATGTTTAACCATTTTAGCTTAGTCTCATCTGGTTTATCAATTTCTGATCAGTTTTTGAAGGGTACTTTCAAAGTTACTTAAAAGTAGCTGTCATAAGGGTAGTGAGGTTCTCTGCTTGTTATCATTAATATTGCTGCTTCTTGTTCTACTATCAAGCGGTCTGTGTGTGTATAGACGTGTGTATTCCAGAATTATGGAATGATCAAATTAGAAGGGAATTATCAGTTTTATTTTTAATATTTAGAGGATCTAGTAAATGATATTTACAGGTAAATGTACATTTATAGATTAAGAGTTTAGAATGCAGATGGGAACTACATTCAAGATCTTCTGAATACAGTGAATCTGGTTGGTAAATGTATTTAACTTTCAGTTTTAATATAAAAATTGTTATATCTTATACTTATAAAGCACTTTAAAAACTCTACGTTTGGAAATAAAAATTTTCATGTGTTTTTGAACCCTCATGACACTGCCTTCCAGTGTCTAAATTTTAAAATTTAAATATAATTTCAGAACTGTTTTCAAATTATTATTCATTTGAAAAAAATCATTTTAGCAGCCTCTTATTGATTCTCTAAATTTTGCCTTGTTGATTTTCTTCTTCTGATGCTCAGATTCTGTTATATAACTGGGTATATACTTTTGGAATTTATAAAGCATTTCAACATTCTCTTTTTATTGGTTTAATTGATCTTATAATCATTAAAAATAATCGAAGTTAGGTGATAAATATTTAGTTTATTGGTAGATAGTTGAGCAGTATATTTCTCAAATGTATTTAGAGGCAGGAATTCAGTATACCTTCTAATATTTCTACAGGGGAAGAAAAAATTTAAAAGCTAATAAAAGATTGTTTCGTTAAGAATTTTAGAAGATAAATTGTTATATCAAAATATTATAAAATAAATGGGCAAGCAAAATAAAAGTTATTAAGAAAAGAGAATTAAGTTGGTTTTAATAAATCATAGAGGAGGCGGAGTCAAGCCAGTTGTGTGCTTATGACATATCAGCCTACTCTTATCTCAGGTTAAAAGATATGAAAACCACAGTTTGCTGATGGTTACCTAACTGATAAATAATGCTATGGGAGGCGAAATTGCACTGATCCAATTCGAGAGGCTAAGAATGAAGTTTGGGGCAGGTTAGGATTGACAGATGAGAACAAATGAATAATAAACTATTTTTACAGAATGTTATGAATTTGACTTTACACTTAAAATGTCTCCAGTATTGCTAGAGAGTTCTTGCATATATCTTTTTCTTTTGAGAGATAAAAAAGGGTATTTTCTCTGCTTTGATCACATGATCAGTTTCATTGAGTTCCTCTACTTTTATAAGAAAGAAGGTAGGTCACTAAAATCTATAGTGAGTTACTATTTAAAACTAAATACACTATTAGGAAATGTATCTGTTTTGATGGGGTTTGGAATGAAATATGCCATTCATTTCTGATTATGCACCTACTGTATTTTCTCATAGGTTTTATTTTGTATTTCAAGTTTGGTGCCAGCTGAATAATAGATTTACAGAAACATATCAAATACAGTACTAAAGGAAAGTATATGGGGCACTGTGATCTTTTTACTTTAGCATTTGCTTTCAAAATGTCAATTACCAAGTTTTCCAGGAAATTATTTTTAAAGAGAAGTGCATAAAGGGGATTGACAAATCATATTTGGGAATAATTAGTACATAACAGATGGAAAACAAAAGTAGAACATGTGCCTTCAAATTCATGTATATAATTTCCTGTTTCTTCATTTGGAGATACTTGTCAAATATACTAGTTGAAACTCAGACAGGGCCAATCAAGCTTGTAAGCCTAAAAACTAGTAGAAGTCCAAGCTTTGTATTGATCTGAGCTTTTACATTTATATTTATTCTCAAGTGAAGGAGCTTGAACAGTGTTTTGCTCAGCTCTCGTCTCTGTCCTCATTCCCCAACACTGTGCTGTCACTCCTGTCTCGTTGTAATATAGCAAAATCACTTATCAGTGTCAGGACATTTCAGTGGAACAGATAGGTAGAGATTCATTTAAAGTAGCAAAGTGTCACTGAGACATGATTCGTTGTTAGCACTTTTTCACTTTGTTTTGGTGGAATAATCAGTAATAAAGCAAGAAAGGAGTGAAATAGATGAGAGAAATGGGTTTGTGAACTCAAAGAAGGCGTTGTTACCGATAACACTTTATTTAAAAACGAGTACCACCATAGCATCGATTTCACCTTTTGTTTTGCTCCGTTAATTTCAGATATCAGAATCCGCATGTGAATGAGTGGGAATCACTGGAGGCAGTTGACCTGAGCTGAGTATTGAGACTCCAGATAAGGGAAGTCTCTGAGTCTTTGTACTCTGTATGTGAAGGACAATGTTTAATTTCAGAATTTTTTGAATTTACTTTTGACAAGAAAGCTCCCGAGCCTGTAAATTATTGTTATTATTGTTACTAAGTGGCACAGATGAGAGGTTCAACCTCATAAGTAATTGTTTAAATTACATCATCAGTCAACAGCAAGGGCAGATCTGTTGAAAGTATCTTTCTGGACTAAAAAAAAAAAAGTATATTTTCACATCATTGTTTGAACTGTCTCCAATGGATGATTTCAACGTTCATTGGGGGTATAGTGCTTATGGTTTAATAGCCCAGTGTCTTAAATTCTGTGCCTGGGTGATGTTGTGTTGTGCAGTAGTAAAATTCTACAAATTACTTACAATCAAGAGGGAAACACTGGAGAAAAGAGCTGTTTTCTGATCCCAGTTTTACAACAAGGGACTACTGTTACAAGTTCCAAAGTAGCTTCAGTGGTTCAGTAGTTTAGATATTCCACCCCTTCTCCCCCCTCTCTAACATCCTGTTTCATCACAAATATTTATCATTTTACTCATCATTCTCTACCCGCCTGTGGGCTGTTGTGGTTGCTGTCACCCAGCCAAGAGGCTGGGGAATGCCTATCCACAAGCAGCATGGGGCATCTGCCCAGAGTGCTCACAAGGTCCTGTAACCAGCTAACACTGTGCTGTCGGCATTGTTGTGCCATGAAATAGATATAGAATAAGCCTATTTCAACAATTGCCAGAATCACCAATAACAGGAAAGTTGTGGCTAGTCATAGTGAAAATATACATACTATTTGTGGTAAGAAAAAAAAAGAAGTCTACAGCATTTGGAGATGTCATTCTGATGGGTTTTGGAAGCTTCAAAATCAAAGGAAAAGAAACATGACTGTATAAACAAAATCGTTACCTATAAAATCTGGTCTGTTTGAGTGCTTAATTAATGGTTTTAAAGGATCGTCTGGTTTTACTGAGATGTTCAGTTAATATTAATTGGCCGCTCACTTGAAAAATATTTAACGTAATAGAACACAAAATACAGTATGGTATATAATAACATAGCGTGCTGTGACATATTCCACTCACTTTCAGAAGGGATAGGTATTTTTGAAGAGTATTGGCCAGGAATTTTGTAGACTGGGGTTATGGGCTTTAGGGAAGAAGACCACAAAGATGAGATGTCCTTCTCTTTGCCTTGTATTGTGGGATATGTTCTGTCAATATAATTGATCATTGGTGATGTTAACTTGGGTCACTTGGTTATTAAGGTAGAGTCTGCTTTTCCTCCCGTGAAGTTACTACTTTTCTCTTTCCATATTCTGTACTTTGGAAGTCAGCTCACATTTAAAGGGAGAATAATGAAGCTTGACCCCTTGAGGGAGAGAGAACTTACCAAATTAAGTATTTTTTTATGTGGACACATGGATATTTATTTTCTTCTTTGGGTTATCCTCCAGTGCCATCACTATTTATTTTGTCACTCAAACTAATTTTTTTTTAAATTTTATCTTGCTTT
The DNA here is from genome assembly GCF_000327345.1 of Myotis davidii. NCBI lineage: Eukaryota > Metazoa > Chordata > Mammalia > Chiroptera > Vespertilionidae > Myotis > Myotis davidii. The sequence continues at coordinate 3,050,848 of NW_006285042.1, read as the reverse complement.
TCTTTCTCATATTACATGGAGTTTGGTGCAGGGTGCATTACTTACGTTTTTGGCCTCTTCCTCCTCCATGTGTTTGCATTCTCATTCTTCAAATTATGAGATTTACTTTTGCTGTTCCGATGAGCACTTAAGGTCATTTTTATGGTCAAGTTTTAATGCACTGTGCAAGGAGAAGTCATAATACAAAATTTCTTGTTAGCAGATTGGTGAATTGACCTAAAAAATTGAGACTCAAGATTATGAGAATGTGTGACTAGGAATGAAAACAGATTTCCAGGTAGGAAATCAAAATCTTTTTCTTTAACTCTTTTGCACTTGATTTTATAGAAATACAATCACCATTTTCTTAGGAGTGGACAATCCAAAAAGGAGGGTTGGCAACAAGATTGAGGTTGCATTAGGAAATCACTTTGTGTTACTTTTTAGATTCTTTTACTTGATTTTACACAATAATATAATTGCTGAGCTTTGAAATAAAACCTCAGAGGAACTTGCAGAAGTATATCTAATTTCCATAAGTATTGTAGATATGATTTTGATTGTTGACGCCTATTTGAAAAAGTATTCATCAGAGTATAAACACCATTAAGATTTATCATGCCAGAGAAAACAGCTACTGGTCATAGGATGTTTTATTTGTTTCACAAAATATTTACTAAGTATGGATTGATTTATATTTTTGCATTTCTCATGAACTCCTCTAAGATGTGATAAGGTCACAAACTGTAAGCAGGGAGGGGCCCCGGGAGAGGAAGCTCACAGAGCACACATGTCCTCAAGTTTCTGCATTCTGATTTTACAACAATAAGAATCAGTTTGCCAGAAGCTTCCACTGTGGTAATCTTACAAAGAGTAAGCCTGCGGACTCAAGGGTCCCAGGTTTGATTCCGGTCAAGGCATGTACCTGGGTTGCGGGCAGATCCCCAGTAGGAGGTGTGCAGGAGGCGGCTGATCAATGTTTCTCTCTCATCGATGTTTCTAAATCTCTATCTCTCTCCCTTCCTCTCTGTAAAAAGTCAATAAAATATATTAAAAAAAAAAAAAAAAAACAAAAAAAAAAAAAAAAAAAAAAAAAAAAAGTTGATGTGAACACAAAGGCAAGCAACTGAAAATCTGAAATACAATGGAGTTAATATCGTGCAGTGATTCTTACCTCTGCTGTTGGAAGTACAGAAGCAGTGTGATCCCTTCATCTAACCTACAGAGGTTTCAGCTCCATGGCAACATGAAGAACCTATTCTGTCAGAGGGTGTGTATACACAAATGCATTCAAAGCATGGGGTTGGAAATGAGTTGGATGGGGTGGGGTGGAGGGGCGTGGACCAACTCTCCAAGTCTTGCCCACACATTTTTATTTGTGGATTATAATAAGGCCTTTGTGCATGGAGGCCAGATAGGAGTTCATGTCAGCTGCCCTCTGGTCTTTTACATGATCTAGCTGCATCACCCACCTCCCTTCTCTCTCCAGAAAGGAAGCAAGAAAGGGCAATTAAAGAATGCCGGTATTAGGAAAATGCTGTTGCCCCTTTCTCTTTTTGGAAATGTCAACATTTCAAAATGTTGCTCTTCTGTGTGTCTCTAGGGGGATTTGGCTGCTGCTTTCCACAGTCTTTTTCTAGGGAAGGCCTTTTAATTGTAGCTTTTATGTAGTGTGGGGGCTCCTGAAAGCTGTAATCAGCTTCCTCCTCTGGAAGGAGTGCCTTCTGTTGGTCATCTGGCATCCTGCCTTCTACTTAAGGACCCAGGGTGGCGCGGAGTATTGGTGAATTAAGTATTCCTGCCCGTAATGACTTGGCCTCTGACTCAACTCTGACAGTGAAGGTTCCTTGTCTCCCTTATGCTTCACAGCTATGCCCATCTCCATCAGTCCTGTGCTTAGTTTTATGACTCTGAAGAGATAACCTCATGGCTTGACTATATATTATATGTCTATGTTCCTGTCCTGCATTTTAGGAATGATAGAACAATCGGAAAAAGTGTTTATTTTTGCTGTGCTCCAATTTAGTTGATCCAGTGGATAATTCAAATGTTTTGCTTTACCCTGGTTACTTCTGAGAAGAAACTAAAAAGTCTGAGACCATTTTTGTACCATCTAAAATTTGAGGTTGAATAAGGATGGTTAGCTACACTCGGTTCAGAGATTAAGGATCTAAGGAATGTCCTCTTTGATAGAGTGTTTACCCTTTGCTTTTACCCCTGAACATAATCCCTGCCCAGCATCATAGATGGCTCCAGTGAGGGTAGGAGAAAATTATTGATGAGAGGCCGAAGAATTTTATGTTTCTACTTACACAACAGCTAAGGGTTGTTTTCTGCTTATACTTTGGACTACGTTCATCATTTCTTCACACAAAGAAATGATACATTTCTCCCCCACCCCCCTTTTTTTCTGCTTGGAACACTCTTTGGATGTACTCTTAGAATTAAATGATCTGTGACTAAGATTATATATACCTACATACCATCAGTTTCATTGATTAATTAACTTGTTCAACTCTTTTTTACTTACTTTTGTGTGCTGGTCTGAACATGGGGAAAAAATGGGCGTATGTCTACCTCTGAAGAGCTAATGTTCTGGAAATTAAGTGCAGACGGCAAAACATGGCAATAGATTGTGAAATGGGCTTGAGAGAAGACCCCATAAAGCCTGGCTGTGACACAAAAAGGATGCAGTTAGCTCTGCTGAGGGCCTTTGAGTAGGAGTTTGCCTGGTACACAGCCCTAGGAATGGCTTTCTAGGGCATAGAGCCTGACATACAAAGGCTCAAAGGAAAACAGCAAGGTGCTTTTGTGAGCAGTACATCTTTGTGTGGCTGGATTATAAGGCATACGAGAGGAGGAGTGGAGGCTCCAAGGGAAGGATCTGGAATGCTTGGCAAGAACCAGGTCAAGGAGGGCATGCCAGTCTGGTATGTTGGAACTTCGTTTTGTAGGCAATGAGGAGAGACATATTGAGGTTTGTATTTTATAAGGGACTCTCAGGCAGCGTAATGAGAATGAATGAGAAGGACCCAAACCTGCCGTGGGAGACATGGTTTGCAGACAGGTATAGCCATCTTCAAAAGAAAAACAGAGAGGCCCGAACTAATGCTGTGATATTCAGAATAGTGAGCACAGGGTGGATGGTTAAGCTTAGGAAACAGTACTACTGACAGAGTCCATAGGAGATTGACGGAAGAGAAGGCAATTCTTAGGACTGCAGTTGGATGACAAGGTGAATAAGGAAGACACACTGTCCAGGATGAGAAACACAGGAAGATGAGCAGGCTTTGGAGAAAAGGAATGACTTACGTTTTAGATTTGTTGTATCTGTGGTCATATGTGGTCTGTGGAAAGGTCACTGGTTTGGGGTAAGAAAAACATGAGTTCAATTACTTCTCCAACTTACAACCTGTGTATTTTCAGGTACATTACTTAACCTCTGGGATCCTTAGTTTCCTGATGTGTAAAATGGGGGGTAATAATTATTAGCTTGTAGGCCACTGATAAGTGGTAAACGAGATCATCTGTGCAAACCTCCAGACTCATAGCCTGTTATCAAATAAAGGGCAGATTGCTATCATTGCAATGTCCTGTGGGCAGATGTCCAGGCCTGGAGGCCAGCAGAGAGGCTGAAAATGCAGACTCTAGAGTCAAGAGCATAGACGAGTACAGAATGCATCAGTGGGGCTGAGGCGGCATGCACACTCATTTGCACTCATTTGTCCAGAATTATTGGTTGAAAGCCAGTGTGTGCAAAATTCTTTGCAAGAAATAGGGAAGAAGAATAAACTGACCATAGCCTTGGAAGGTAATAATGATAACCTTCAGATGGCTCAGCAGAAGTAGTTCTCTCTTTGTAGTTGATCTTCCTCAGACCCTTTGAGTAGGTGATAGAGGAACAGAGAGGGCAGTGGTTTTTAGGATGGATAAACTGAAGGACAGCTGACAAATGATTTGGAATGCTAGCAAAGGGAAGGGTGAAGTGATTCATAGTGGGATCTAGTGAAAGAAGTGAAAGAAACCAGGAGGAGGAGGACGAGGGTGAACTATTGGAAGGGAGGGGTTGAGGAACTGGGTGTCTCTTTGTGGCTGCTAACAGTAGAGTGTGGATGTGACAGGTTAGGTGATGTGACAAGATTGATTAAAGTAGCTGACCGGCATATTGCCAAGTAGATCTGATTTCCCTGTAAGGTTTAATGGAAAATAATCAAGTATTTTAGAAACTAACCTCTTAAAAGAGATTGCATATCGAGTTTTAGCTTATCTCCTACATTATTAGTCAATAACTAATTTTTTTTATTAAATGAAGACTTCTGAATAAGTTTTATTTGAGCATTTTTATCTAATATCAGCCATTGGTTCTTATGTGATCCAATAAGATTGATTTCAGATAATGAGGGTAAATATAGAGACCCTAAGGGTCAGGCTTGAAACAAAACTAAAATGATGAAGATAACAATCTGTTGCATCAGCACCCTTAGCTGAAGCAGGTTGGACATGTCTCTTTATGGGTGATTACATTTGGTGTCTTCATTTGATCTATTTGGAGTCCTCATTTGATCCAAAGCACATTTGTTGTGTTTTCTCATTTCTATACACTGAAATAAATAATAAATGAAGAAGGACATAGAACAAGTGTTTATAGGAATTGGCAGATTGAAAATGCTATGATTTATTCCAGTATGTATAGAGTTCACCTGGGCAGCTTACTGAATATGTAGATTTTGGGGCCCATCCCTGGAGGTGATGATGTAGGGTGTCTATAGATTCAACTTTGAGAAACTTACAGTAGAGCTTCTAGCTTTGGAAAATTGCTACAGTATTGGGCACCACCCTAAGTCATTGTGACAAATAAACAGAGAAGGGAAAATAGAAAAGAAAAAGCTAGGAGAAAATAAGATAAATGAAGGCAAGAAAAGAGACAAAAATTTAGGTCCTGAAAAAAATCACAACAAATTTCTATGTTTTAAAAGGCAAAACTTAAGGATGCTAGATAGAATCAAAATAATTTTAGCATTACAAATGAAAAACAACGTGAAGTATACAAGACTGCATAGGAAAAACATGAAAAATCCATGAAGAGTTCTATTAAGACCTCTGGCTATGAATTCAAACTCTTAAGCATTCACATTAAAATGTAGTTATAGGTTTTTTTTTCAGCAGCCTTTTAAATTGTAATGTGATGGGTGTACTACTTGTGATAAGTTTTGGTCATGGAACAGAACTATTATTATAAACAATTTAATTGGACTATTTTATTTTTCTTCTGAATATCAGGTCATGCCAGTGAATTATCAAGGCAACTTTCAGTCTCTAACATGGTTTACTAGTACTACTGCTGCCTAAGGTTGTTTTGGAGATTAAACAAGGTCAGGATTCTGGATGCCAGAGCCCCTGGGTTCAAATTATTGCCTTTTCACTAACTCTGTACCTGTGGGCAAGGTAATGCAACTCACTTCACTCAGCTGTGAAATAGGAATAATAGTAGTACTGACCCCACAGACTTGTTTCCAAGAATAAGTAAATTAGAAAATGCGAAGCACTTGCAACAGTGCAAGGCACATTGTAAACATTCAATACATGTTATCCTGAAACATAACGTCTATTGTCAAGTTCTGTTAAAAGTAAAAGAACATAAATTAAAAATAGGATTATTCAAAGTAGGGACATACAAATACATTTATAAAGTTACAGTTCATGGCTATTCAATGGAATCATTGAACATCTACTACATGCAATAAGAACACCTGGTGATCTACAATCACGTGTAAGATGCTCAACTTTGGACAGTTATCCTATTGACTTAGTTTTTTTGAGTAGATAGTATGCTGTGTTGGGAGATAGCATGGAAGTTACTCGAAACTATATTTTCAGCACAAGTAAAAGTCAGTTCATGAAGGGCAGAAGGGAATGCTAATACTAGATTATATCTTGCTGTATTTTGAAGTATAGTAGATCACTCAAGCAAATATGGATGGAATGAAAATATTAGAAAAGCTGTATATTCAAGAGGTGACTCTACTGTTTTCAAATTATGTGGCTATAAGCAATTGACTTAACCTATGTCTCAATTTCGTTCTTTCTTGCTGAATAGGTTGATTAAATGAGCTAATGTTTATGAAGACATTTTAAGAACTTGGGCATTTGTATGTTTTTTTATGATTCATATTATATAGGGCTTGTGGATTTCTGAAGATCTATGACTCTAAAACCAACACCTAGAATAATGTAGTTTTAATGTTACAGAAAACTATATTATTCTCTGTTGAATTACCTGTAGATCCATAATAGATGAGCAACTTGCTGCAGAAGTAGGACCAAGAAGAAAAGAATCATAGCTGGAAGGTCACAGAGGGCAGAGGTTACAGGACTGATCTAAGGGAACAGTTAATAAGCTTTGGAATAGGAACCTCAGGGTTCTTCCCACTGCTCTCCATGCTTCCCCCTGAGTATTTCTCAATTGAGTGGACGGAGTATAGGCTTTGAAGTCAGACCTGAGTTAAAATCCCTGCTCTGTCACTTACTACTTGTAACTCTGACCAATTACTAAACCTCTGTGAGCCTCTTCCCTCATCTGAGAAGGGAGTAGAATGACTTGCCTGGCGAACTTGTGAGCACAGGAGATCATGTCTGTAAAGTACCTGCCCAGCAACTAGCTGATGCATTCTTTTTCTTGTGACTATACATTGCCCAATTGCAACACTTGGATTACACGCTTGCTGAATAGGAATAGGAATACAACAAATAATGGCCATTGTTGAACTGAAGGGTTCCGTGTGCCAGGTCCTGTTCTTGATACAGTACATGTATGATTAATTTCCAAAACATCCTGATGCAGTAGGTGTTACTGTAGTTGCCACCAAAGCTCTGGGAGGGGAACCAACTTGCCTAAGGTCACCCAGAGAGTGTGGTGGAGCAGGTTTACGAACCTGGCCACTTGTGACTCCAGATCCCACTTCCCTAGTTACTGGGTTATTCCTGTTCCTCCCTGGCCAGTTTAGGGATGTGGGACAAAGAATGAAAGGACTAGTTGTTTCAGGAGAGTTGTTTTGTGAATGGGGTGAGTGTTTGCTTTCAGAACCTTCCCCGTTTGGGTAGACAATATTGGAAGGGGCCTGCAGTCACCCATCATGTAACCTCTGAGTGTGTCATGAAGCCTCACGGAGCTCCACTTCCCTTTTGGAGTGCAGTTATTATACCTGTAAGGCTTGTAGCGCGCATTTAAACGGGGTAATAGCCATAGAGCTAGAGCACAGCCCTGGTAGCCTTGTCTTCTCAAATCTCTCCTCCTGCTCCCTTCTTAAGTAACAGACTAACACTGAGGACAGAGCCTTGGGGACGCCTGCTTTCCTTTTACAGTTAAACCAGTGGGGTTCTGTGTTATACAGCAATCCCATTTTTAAAAGCAGTGATGTTATTTCGTAGGATATAACCATTGATTGCATTAAAGTATTGCCCACATCTGTTCATTGATCAGTTTTATACGTTGGATAGACTGCGTTCAATGAAGATGGGTACATCACATCGGTCTTTTCATCGATTTGCCTTCTGTGTCTGGCTATGTGCACTTAGCTCACAGTCCCTTTAAGAACCACTAGCCCTCAGCAAAAATAACCTAGAGCAGCTCATGTTACTGCCAGGCTCCAGACACTTCAGGGGGTCAGGTTGCTTATTTCTTTGGCAGCTACCTCAGCAGAGATGGAGGAAGAGCTTTCCCTCCGCCAGCAGAGGGGGTCCCTGTGGATGTGTGCACCAGAGTCCTCCCTTATCAAGGCACCTGCAGCTCTGACTTCTTCTGGACTTGCCTGCTTCTTCAGGGTGGAAAGGCTTCGGGTTGGGGCCACTTAAAGTACTTTAAAGTAATTGTGACCCCGTCCCTGGGCCTGGATGCTGGAGTCTATCTTTCCCATCATCCTTGGGTTTTGTACTGTTTCTCTGAAAAATAAAAATGAAAAAGATATCAAAAGTCATCAAAACAAAGATGTACCTCTCACCCCAAAAGTGCAAGTGTGGTGCGTGAGGGAAGGTCATGGGAGAACACACCCTTTTCTCCAGACCCCTTGTGCCTGCACATGTCTGTCTTGCTAGCCTTTCTTGGAGAGGAATGTTTTTACTGACTGTACCTAAGCCAAGGAAACAAACCAAAATCAGGGCCTAATGCTCTATAAAGATAAACAAACAATAAACAAAGGAATGAACTCCTTAAGTAGGTCCAGTTTGTTCAATTGTGGAAAACCAGTGAGATAACTTAAGAAGCCGTTCAATGTGTGAGAGGGGACAAAGAACCAGCAAAACAGACATCTGCCACCTTGTCTCAGCGATATTACTGAATTAGCCGCGTTGCAGAATAACAGAATTTTAACAGTGTGGTGGTATCTGTGAGTGACTCACCTTCACTCAATTTCTGTGGGAGGAAGGTGGGACCCAGAGAGGTTGAGTGACTTACCTAAAGTTACTCAGCTGGTTGGTAGAAGATCTGCACCCACAGCCCAAGTACACATCATGGCAGTCCATCATACTGCAAAGACAGGGTCCAGAGTCAGGGTCTTTCCAAGCCCCTATTTCCTTAACTATAAATGGGGGCTGTACTACCTGGCATGCCTTCTTGGTAAGGAATTGTAAGAATCTGCTAAGCGACTGTGGATAAAAACACTTAAAAGCTATTCAATTATATATTAATATTAATTAATAATAAATTATATATGCATATGTATATGATGAGATACACTAGTATGTACAGTGTGACACCTGATATTTTGTTAAAATTGTCCTTGTGGGAATTCATTAGAAAGAATTTGGATTCTCTTTTGGAAATGTGAAACACCATGAAATCCCCAGGAGTGTTATGGCAAGAACTCTAGACTTATTAACTTGATTATTATATCTACTAACTCTTATTACTTTACCTTTCTGAAAACTAGAAAAAATAAAATTCTTGCCCTGTCTTGTTGTCCTGATGATAACCTTAAGAATATATGGGGGATACTTTCTGAAATGTAAAGCACAGACGTGAACTATTGCCAGATACTGCTGAGGGCCACGGACCCTGTCCACACAGCACATATGGTATCATTAAGGTGATACATTCAAGAGCAAATTCAACATTATCTGACCTTGGTGTCAGATAAAGACTGTATACTGCAGATGATGATTTGAATGAATTAATGAATCCTCTTATTATAGTTTACAAATGGAAGTGTAATTATCCTTGTAATTATTAATCTTTCCCTTTACCCAAATTGTCAAGACATGTGCATAAGGTACCTCATATTTATAGGACTTAATTTACTATAATAATATAGAAGGTAGAGATTGAAATGTTATTTTTACAACTTTTTAGTTATGTCATTTGCACTAATATTTAATCTAACTTATTTGATTATTATAAAACATTTGTGAGTTATAATGAATATTACCATTATTTGAAAGATGAGAGGTCAAAAGATTTTCCCAAGACCTCACAGAATGTGAATGGCAGGGCTCTTCTGGCCCCAAATCCTGTGCACTGGCTACTGTAATGTACCTCTCTATGTTGGATTGGGGGTTCCATCCTATGGACTGTATTCTTTATTAGTTTCTTTCATTGTTACAGTCATTCATTTAATCTGAATAGTGTATGTGGAACTCTGTCATGTGATATTCTCAGACTTCCAGGACTAAATCTCTTTGGATAGAATGGGTTGTTTTATGTCTGATTTCTTTAAGAGACGAAGAATTGACACTCACACTTGAACCTTGCAAATTGGAGGGAAGGGGAGGAGACAGGTGCTTAAAGGGGGAAACCACTGATGTCAGAGTTGAAATAAATCTTCACTGTCCAGTAACATAGCCTCCCTCACCCATCTCATAGGGCTATTTACTTTTAAATTATTTAAAATTTAAAAATCATACTCACTCATACGAGCCACATTCCAAGAGAGGTGGCCACATATAGTTCCAGTGGCTACTGTTCTAGGCAATACAAATATACAGGGTGGGGCAAAAGCAGGTTTACAGTTGTTTGTATGAAAATAATATAATAAATAATAATATAAAAATAAACTGTTTTATGTACTCACAACTGTAGAACTTTTACCCCACCCTGTATATAGATACATATCTAGTTCAACAGGGCTGAAATAGATAATTTTGCTGTCTTATATATGTATATATAATTGCATATTGGAAATGAAATTAATTCTGTTATACATTTCCACCTAAGACATAATAATAGGTATCATTTATTGAGCACCTTCTCAGTAATGTCAGCTATTGGAGTAGATGCATAATGCATGTTACTCCATTTTATCCTAATACCGTTTTGTAGATTGGGAGCCTGAGGTTCAGAGAAGCTATGTAACCGCATAAGGCATGATAGGGCTATACCCTGAACAGTTTTCTTTGATGTAAAAGAGGATGTTCTTTTGCTCTACCATGCTGTCTTTCTAGTCTGGTTGGACAATATGGGGAGTTAAAACCATCAGTGCATTGTTGTATCATTCAGTCCACTTTTGTTCAACAGATGAGCCAGAAAGTGACTCTGCTGGGAGCTGGAGATGCAGCAGTCAACACAGCACAGTCTCTGACCTCAAGGAGCTCCAAATCAAAGAGGGAGTTCAGACATATAATTAGTAATTGTGACAGTGTAGCCTTATCTCTGACCCAAGATTTTGTATGATGCATTCAGAATCCATGGAAAGATTTAATTCAGTGAATGCCATAGTCAGATTTATGGTTTTTTTTTTTTTAAATATATTTTATTGATTTTTTACAGAGTGGAAGGGAGAGATAGAGAGTTAGAAACATTGATGACAGAGAAACATCGATCAGCTGCCTCCCGCACATCTCCCACTGGGGATATGCGCACAACCCAGGTACATGCCCTTGACCGGAATCGAACCTGGGACCTTTCAGTCCGCAGGCCGACGCTCTATCCACTGAGCCAAACCGGTTTCGGCCAGATTTATGTTTTATAAAACTCCCTTTGGGTCACGAAGAGCATTGTTGGGAGGAGAAAGAGAACATAGGATAATTACTTTATTTAGCTAAGTGAGGAAATGTTGAAGGCTGAAACTGAGGTCACGGTGATGGAGTTAGAGAGAAGATGGACAAGAGGGAGAGAGTTAACTTGGTAAAATTGTCAAGCTTTGAGTATTAGACCTGAGAGAAAGGAGCAGTTAAAGATGACTCCCTGTAATTACCTTGAGTTATTTGGTGAATGTTTGGCCTCATGATTGGGTATGAGGAAAAGGTTGTGCAAATATGTGTGTGTGTGTGTGTGTGTGTGTGTGTGTGTATGTGCTCACACGCACGTGCATATGTGTGTGCTCATGTAAGTGAACTGCATGGTGTGAAAGTATGAAGATAATGACCTCATTGATCAGAAGCCATAAAATGTCCAGAAAGCAACCTTATTTGCTAGAGAAAAAGGGCATATTAAGCAATGAGACATTTTAAGGAGGTAATTGGGGAAGGTCTGGGGGATAGGGGATGGGTACAGGGTGGAGGGGGTCATTGGGAAAAAAAGGGGGATATCTGTAGTACTTTCAATAATAAAGGTGAATTTTTAAAAAGAGGCAAAAAATTAAAAATAAAACAGAATCCTGACATAATACTGAGACTGAAAGGGAGAACTAAACTTAAAGTCTAAATATGAGGGATCTGCCCTAGGCTGGACACAGGATGGTGAACTGGAGATGTATTTTCCCCCTTTTTACATAGTCACAACCAGTAAAAGAGGTTATTATCATGGGATTCTATTAATGGCCTAGAGGAGGAATTTAAAGATGGCTTCCAGGAAGCCTAATGTGGATAAAGCAGATTTTTTGCTACATTTTCTTGGGTATGTGCTTCTCTCCCTCTTGCCCTCCCCCATTCTGTCCAGATAATTAAATAATCTGGTCTTAATTTAGTGACCAGATAATTTGTTTGACATTTTTTTAAAAAGTTAAAAGGCATTTTCTGACATTATTTTTAGCATTGTTTAATTTTAAGCAGTGGTTTGTTTAATTGCATTAGAGCAGACAATTGTCTCACAAGTTTAAATAATTATAATGATATCAAAGGTTCTAATCTAGGGTAAAGACGTTTTATTTTATTTTTTAAAAAAATAAGTTGTTTTGCTGATAGTAAAGTTAACAGGCATGAAATGACTAAAACCAGGAGCACTCATGGAAATAATTTCTTATGGAAATCAATCTGTAATCTCTGCATTGAGAGTCATGTCTGTGCATTATGAAATAGTGCCTGCTTTGGAGACTGACATTGTTTTACAATTACCTGAGGATTCTCAATTCAGACTTGACCAGCACAGACCACCATGGCAGAAGGCTGTCAGGTGTCTGATGCAGGGTGAAACGTGATTATTTCTGGGTGCCTTGCCTAGTTTTGAGCTATTTAAAAACAGGAGCTTCTGTAAAATTCATGAAACATTTTTGGTTTCTGAACCAGTTAACTTTAAGTACATTCTTTCTTCATTAGCAAATGTAAATATGTCTCATTATCTCATATTTTTTTCTTTTTTCTGGTTTCTTAAATTTCTTCCCTTATTCATTTTCAAAAAGGAATAATGCAACCTTATGAAATAAAATAGACTGTAGATTGAATTTGCTTTATTATCTCACATTTGATGGCAGGAATTAATTGCTGAACTGTTGATGATTGGGAGCTTAGCAATATTTTTGAGTGAAGTGATGTCCGTACACCAGTGTTTCTTCAAAGTCATGTGGCAATGATCAACTAGAGGGCACCAGCGAACATTTCCATTTTGATTCTTTAAAGTAGGCCATATATTGTTGACACGTGCATAGGAGAGAAACGTGAGTGCTTTGCAAATCTTAAAATAAATTCCACCTATATTTATAGCAGTGTTCTCATACTTGAGAGAAGTGAGGTAGAGCCTACAAGTATAGGAAGAAAATGTCTTTTTCCTGCTGCTGCAGAGTTACCCTCTAGAATAAAGATCTTAAGTTTGTTCAAAGTTTTAGCAAGGTTGCTAATAGGTCTTTGCCAGTTGTGTGGTCAGCATAGTTAATATCATTAAGCACTGAGATAAATTCTATCACAGAGAAATGTCCTGTGGTTAATAACTAACCAGGTAACAATAAAAATCTACCCACTATTAGGATTGGTAATTAAAACTAACATACTGGTATAGGGCATACAAGTAGGAAGTGTTCAAGTTCTTCAGCAGAAGTTTGGGTTCTATCATAGCCAGTTGCCTTTACTTGTGTACAGTTGCTTAAAGGAAACTGGGAAGGGAACATTTTTTAGATATTCAAATATTAAAATGTGCAAAAAGCCAGCATTTTCTAACATGAAAGCTGTGTGAAAGACCTTCCTCTGTAGGGTAGCTGTGCATATGTTTGAGTGTGAGGAAAAAGAGAGCAGATGACTTGAAAACTAATAAAATTGTTACACATGTAAAAAGTTATTTTCCTTCTCATAGAATAACCAGGAGTTCAGTCTTAACACCATCTTGTCACTTAATTAAAATATTTGCACATCATATTTCATTGATTAATTGATTGATACATTAATTTTTGGGCATAAAATAATAAAGCCTCCTATGTGTAAGATATCATAGTAGGTATATGTAATTCATGTGATAATTCTTTCTATAAATGATCAAACGAATTCAGGAAAAATATAATTGCAAATACAGTAAGCAAAATGTCCAATTTCTTTGGTAAAACTTATAATTAAGCCTAACTCTACTTAATAGATATAAACTGCAATTTTTGTTCTTTTCCTAACATTTCTTTTTAAGGCAACCAATGAATGCCATTTTTTTTTTCAGACTGATTAAGTAATGATGTTTGGGGAGCATGCTTTAAAAACAGAGGAATTGTTCTATGGGAGAACGTGAATAAAAGAGAAGATTATGTGGCATTTTATAAGATAGTTGGTGGTACTGTTTAATGCTTATAAAATTGTGTTAAAATTTACTAAACAGCTCATTATTGCAGGAGCTTATTTGAAGCAGTTATTTGTGGTTATGCCTGTTGAGGAAGCTTAAACGTCAACTCTCTCCAGCCATTGAACTGCAGCACATTGTCTTCAGGTCTCTTGTAAGAAAGTCTAAATGTAGGCTGTTGAATAATCCCTTTGAGGGCCCTGTAACTATTTTTATGCCTGGATATGCGTCATCAGTGGGTATTTTCTCTGGTGACTTGCTTACATCAGGTCTCCTACCATACATTCTATCAGTGAGTGACTTATGATTGATGGGGACCACGGCTGTTGTTTAGCTTTATCTGTGACCTCAGCAAACCAGCAACAGGAATTTCCAGGCTGTTAAATTCTCCGAATGCTTGAAGACTGGGACTCCTGGTGTTGACCCAGGCAGGTAGCAGAGTGATATTATTCACCAGGGGATGATGGGAGGAGGGACAAGAGAAGAAAGGGGAGGGAGAAGGAGGGGAAGGGAGGGGGAATTCCTTTTGTGAGCAGGGCAGTTCTGGCTCAGCTGGTTCCTTATCCCTGGGAGGCTCTGTGTGTGGGGAAGGGTGCATTTCCTGGACCTGAGAACACCGACAGTCAGGACCTTGCCAAGGAGGCACCCAGGCACTCTGTGGGGTCGCCGGTGAAGGCACCGAGTTCTCTTTAATTAGCTAAGGTTTTGTTTCTGAAATCAGCTGCATTTATCCACGAGCGATGGGACTATTATGATCCTGTATAGAAAAGGGCTTTGAATGGAAAGGTGTGCAGGCATTCCTAGAGATACATAGGAATCTACTGTTGTCTTTAATCTGGATGTGTTTGGAGGTGATTCTGAAAGTTACCTTGCGCCTCACTTGGACAAGCGTTGGGGACTAAAGCCGTGCATGGATGTATGCATGTGAAAATGAATGATAACTGACATGAATTGTGAATACGGTTCCTGAGCTGGAGGGAGATTTAGTCACCAGTATTTTAGCAGATTACAGTTGCTTTCATAGAAGCGTGTCCATCTCCTAAACTTTTTTCCTGGTCTGTCTTTCTATCTCCTCACATTCCTCATTCTCTTCTTTAACCTCCTTTCTCTATCTTTCCCGGATGTTACTTTGTTTGCAAAGGTAGTTCTTGACTTTTTGCTGTGCTGAAGAAGATCAGGTTGTAGACAGATTCTAGTTTGCCCATGTTTGCTGGCTATTAAACAAGACAAATAAGATTAAAACACTCCTTTTAGTGTAATGCAATTCCATCTTTTGAGCATTTAGGCAAAATTGGTTTTCTAATCTTTTAAGACTATTTTCATTATGGAAACATAACATTTGTTGATTTGGGTTACCAAGTGTGTGTGTGTGTGTGTGTGTGTTTTTTAATTATATATTACAAAGATATATCCCCTTAGTGTAACAGATTCTTAAGGGTACTTGTCACTGTAACTAATTTCTTTTTTTTTGTAACTAATTTCTTAATGGCTAGTCTCCTAGAAACCAAATTCTGAGGTAAATATCAGAGCCTAGTGCCTTCAAACAGGTGCTGTGTGGGGTAGAAAAGCCCCAGTAGAGAAATATTTTTATCTGTGTTTACTTTACCTCTTATAATTTCACTAAGTGGGCAACAACATTCCCAATTATTTTTATAGCCTCATTTCCAGTTAGCTATCCATATGCTAAAAATCTATCCAACTGTCCAGTCATATTGTTTTAATTTTAGACATTTAAAACCAGATGATTGAAGGAGAAAGAAAAATGAGTGCCATTATACTTGTAAACCTAAAAAACTTTTCTGTAAAATAATTGCTTCTTGAATAAGCAATATGACTCCTGACAAGCATTTTATAATTTGAAATTTGTGAAAGATTAAAATTCAGAGCTCCATAAGTTTTGAGTGATAAGTAGTTGAATGAATTAAGCCTTCAGAATGCATCTAATTAGGAAGAAACCATTAAAATATTGTTGAGACTTATTGTTTATGTTTATTTCATTGTACTGTCCCCCAGGAGCCATTGCTAGCTAGATTTACTTTCATAACAGTAACATTAGGTGGAAAAGATACATTTGGGGGTGAGTTCAGATGCTAGCATTCTTTTTTTCCCTACCTTGCACAGGAAGTTATTAGAAGCTATAAAATTCTCCCTCTCTTTAAAATGAATGTATGCTTTCATGTGGAGGAGTGTGAG
Organism: Myotis davidii; assembly: GCF_000327345.1. Classification (NCBI taxonomy): domain Eukaryota; kingdom Metazoa; phylum Chordata; class Mammalia; order Chiroptera; family Vespertilionidae; genus Myotis; species Myotis davidii. The sequence continues at coordinate 3,034,779 of NW_006285042.1, read as the reverse complement.
AGCAGAACCAAACCATGTAGGAGGGTTATGTATTCTTCATTAAAAATATATTTCACAAAAGATTATAGTTTGTGTGGGAGGGAAATAGCTGCTTGTCTGTTGAGTGCATTGTACTTATTCCGTATGAGCACTATTTGAGTTTAGGCAGGATAACCTCATTTTGATAATCTGATGACTGCTTCTGCTCAAAGAAGAGAATATAATTTCGAGGCTGCCTGCTGATGGGCAACAGTAATTATTCTCTTTCTGGCAGAGCTTTGCATGGAATCTGCTTTGGTATTTTTATAACTGCATATGCACATCTTTTCTTCCAGAACTTATTTCCCTCCCTCTCTCCCTGTGCAGAGCTTTTTGTAATCTTTCAGACTGAAATTCCAAAGGTGTAATATCTAATGATCTCAGTGTCGGGTGACGTGTAAACCTAAGTTAAAGCAAAATCTTGGCTTGAAGTGAGATCTTTTTGTTAAAGCAGATCCTTCACTGTGAGCAGATTCCACTGTATAGTTGGTTTCTATGGACACACTTTTCTCACTTCTAGATGATCAGGTTGTTCAAATGTAGAAGTGATTGGTGTATTGACTTTGGTCAATGCAGCCGATGGGGTTTCCTGGTTAGTATGTGATGCTCTATCTGAGGTTCCTATTATGTTGCAGGGGCTAGGAGGGTGATGCAAATGCCAAAACCACCTAAAACATTGAGGTGATGTGATTCTTAATTTTACCTTCTTGAATGTGCATTGCTCCAGTATTACATAAGGAAAAAAAGAAGCCCTCAAAATTACCTGCAATTAAGATGATACCTAAATGACAGTGTCAGAACAATGGAATGACCCACTTACAAAGCTCATTCTGGGAGGGGGTAAAAATATATCACTTGGTAAATGATTCTTCCACTTCTTACTATGTAATTAGCAGGTTACCTGTGTTGAAGGAACTCCTTAGTTTTATAAATTCTTCTCAGTGATTATTCAAGTTTTAAGAAGCTTTATATTTCATGGTCCTCATTTTGCAGATGAGGAATATGAGGTCTCAGAAACTGATGGGCTTTAGACTCTGAATTACATCTTGCATTGTCAGTGGTTAAGGGATAAGCCCTCCCCGCTGGAGCATATTTGCTTGGGACTTAGCTGGAAGCCTTGGACCTCATGTATGCAATATCAGGGGAGAGCATGGTGACTCTGACCCAGTCCTCCTGCAGCCCCCATGGTAGTAACAAACCTCTCATTAGCTAGGGCAGTGCTTGCAGCCTTCAATGTGTTGTCTTAATCTTCTTGTGACAGAGGTTGGCAGGCGTCCCTTAGTGACTGATGGGTGGATCCACTGTGAGGTACTCAGATTTCTACAACACGATGTCATCATTTGAGTCAGCAGGGGAGAGTTCCTGTTGCATGGTGGCAAAGGGAAGGGCTTTCATAGAGCAGGAGCCTGGGAGCTCCGAGATGGGCACAAATCACTGTGTAGATGACAGTGGACTGGAGATAAACGGATTTCTAGTGAGAATATTTTGCCCTCCTCTTTTCACTTAGTGTGGAAGAAGATCTATTCTCTATAAAAGAAAGAACCTCAGATACCATATTTTTAATACGAATGATGGCACTCAGGTCAAAGAATTTTCATCCAAGACATTCTTTCACTGGCTAAAGTTGGATGATGCTATCTGATTGCCTAAACTAAAGGATAGAGAGGGATCGCCTCTAAGTCTAAGAACATGTGTAGGGGAATTCTTGCTATGTTTCAAACAGGTTGCTATAATTACCTGCACTCATCTTTTCAATATACACTTGCTATAGAATTTCATTTAAAAAATATCCCCCTTTTCAAACCTTTAGATATTTTACTAGACATTTAAAATCCTCAACATGGAGATTTACGGATGCTTACATAACTAATTGCCCACAAGTGCCTCATTTTCTATAAAATCGCAGCCTGACTTCTGTGTGAACTAGGTAAGGCCATATGAAAGTGGTTTCCTTCTGTTATTTGGGTTAGTTTTATATGAGTGGAGAGCTATTTATAACACCACATAGCATAGCCCAATAAAGAATTTATCTTCCTACTGAGGGAATACGTTTATGAAAGACCAGGAAAATACTAGTATATGTTACAATCATGAAAAAGGACCTCTGCCTTTTAAGCTATAAAGCATAAGACAAAAACCTCTGCCGTAAAGAAACTTGAGGGTAGTGTGAGGAGAAAAATGGTGTGTGCTGCATGCTTGATCCCAGCTGAGCACCAGAGGTACTAAGGATGGCTGAGATTTGAGCCCCAGTAGTCCAAGGAATGGCTGTCCCAAGAGCAGACAAAAGAAAGGCAAAATCACTGGGGAGAAGACAAATGTGATTTATATAACTGCTTTGTCCAGATAGGGGTTTGAGGACCCTGTGGTTATGATTGTGGCTCTGATTTGTGCTTGGGCATCGATGGGTGGCAGGAATCACGGCAGAGGACAGAGGCGAGGTGCAGGCCAAAGGGGCACTTTGGAGAGAGGGTCTCAGTGAAGTGGGTCAGTTTTCCCCATTTGTAAGGAAGCGCTGAAGCCAACCTTTCTCTTTTATGTGGAAGATTGTCTTAAAGGAAGGCCACCAAATACCTCTAAAGGTATAAAGCACTCAGGCCTCAGGGAACCTGGACTTTAAAGGCAAGTAATGGTTCCTGAGAAAAGAGGCTTCTTTGTCATTAATGTAGGACACCGTTGGTGACTGTGTCTAGTGGCTAAGGCTTGCCTGTCAGTCCCACTTGAGGCTCAGTTGTCCCCACTGGGAGGGTTTAATTCCTCTCTGACCTTCGTTCCTTCTCTTTGTGG
>NW_006285042.1:3016470-3031927 GCF_000327345.1 Myotis davidii | reverse complement strand
ACACACTCATAGCGACAGAGACTACTTTGACTGTTGCCAGTGGGAGGGTGCTGGGTGGAAAGGGTGAAGGGAGTGAGAAGCACAGCCTGGCAGTTACAGAACAGTCATGGGGAGGTCAAGTGCAGCATTTTCTTTTCTTTTTCTTTTTTTTTTTTTTTTTTCTGGTGAGGCTTTACCTCCTGGAGCAGTGTTCAAGTTGTGGGAATCTTGGCAGAAGTATTAAATTTGTGATTTAGTGAGAATGATTGTCTGAAATATATCAACATGCTACTGTGCTTGTGGGTGGGAACCAATGTCTATTGGAGAGAGAATAAAAGGGGAATATAAAAGAGCTCAGTTTAGAACAATGGGAAATATTCTCATTTTGTGGCCAGAAAGAAAAATAGAATCTAATAAAGAGAAGCAGTGAGGGAGTAGGTGGAAGTCAAGAAAAGGGCAGCAGTAGGAGAGATGGATTGTAGAACTTCCAAATACTACTAATTTTACTCATTCAATATATATTGAGGGTGTTCTGTAAGCCAGGCCCTGTGTTAGCTTCTGTGGATACAGTAGTGAACCAGGCATTGTCCTTATTCTAAAAAAATTCATTGGCAGGCAGAGATCAGGCCCAGGTGACACTATTGATTGGTTTTTGCTCCTGTTGTAGTGTAATCCAGGGAAACAACAGCTTGTTTGGAGAGGGGTATGGGAGGGACATATGGAAGGCCTTGAGGAGAAACAGTAGAAAGCTGGTGAGGGTGATACTGAAATGTCTATGTGATCCATGGTTGCTAAAACAGAAGTCCGATGGCCTGGGAAGGGAGGAATTAAGGGACCAGAAGTCAACATGAGGACAAAGAGCCCTCTCAGCAGCTATGAGAAAGTGAAAAACATATGGAGAAAGGAGTCTGATGTTAGCAAGTGGAGATCTGAGTTTGAGATGGAGGAGAATGAAAAGATCCAGGAGGGTAATAGGATTAAATTTGGGGTGTTAGTGGAGGGCTTGAAAAGATTGAGTGATTGAGTTGATTTTAATGTTAGCTCATGTAATATTAACCTGACATTATTATATGTTATGCTCAACATCACATTCTTCCAAAAGGAAAACACTCTTATTTCAATCACCAATACCCTAGAAAGGTTTTGCTATGTATACCTGGTCTACAATAGCTTTTTAAGTGGTGTTTCTGACTCAAGTTACTCTACCTGTGATCAATTCTTCAGCCAACTGCAAGGTGCATCTTCTTAAAATACCATTTTTAACAGGTTTCTGTGATCTAAAACCTTCACTGGCTACCTATTGCCTACAGTTTAAAGGATGTGCTCCTCCCTAAAATGAGCAATCTTCATTTTCATAAGACTTCATAGTTTACCAAGGGCTTTTATGTACACAGTGTCAATGAGTTCTTGCAAAACCTGTATGGTGGACAGGACAGATGTTGCTCTATTCCCAAGTTTCTAAGTGACACCAAGGGCCAGGCAGGTTAAATGACATGCCCAGGGCCACACAATATATAAATAGCTGAGCCAGGAATAAAAATAAGGTCTTCTGAGTTTAAGATCAAGGTGCTTTGTACTACACCATGGCCTCACCTTGCCTGTCAAACCCCATCTCCATTCTAACCCTACGATTTCTGTAATTAAGATGATAAGGGGATGTGCCTTCAGTTCCAGCAGGATTGCAGAAGGGCCTTTCAGCATCACCACTAGAAGTTGTGATCACCACTCAGAAATTGTGATCTAGAGCTATCAACCAAGACACATTTCCTGGCAGATTTTTCCTTAGATAGGGAAACTCTGTCTCCTGCCAGGACATCTGGGGAGGCACAGAAAACACTCTGTACTTCCCTGATGTCATCCTCAGTGCCTGCTTGTCTCATATGGAACTTAGAGAGGGTTGCCCCTGACTTTGCATTGATTTACGGGATGGCTTTTGACAGCTGACAGGACCGTCTCTTCCTCCTCCAAATGCTCTCTCTAATAAAGTGTACCTCTGAAACACGCTTTAAATATTCACCTAGAGCAGGGGTGGGGAACATTTTTCCTGCCAAGGGTCATTTAGATATTTATAACATCATTTGCAGGCCATACAAAATTATCAACTTAAAAATTAGCATACTATATTTGGTCAGACATTTCATTAACTCACCCTTAATGTCTTTCCAGGGCCAGACCAAATAATTTCGAGGGCTTTATATGGCCCGTGGGCCGGACATTCCCCACCCCTGACCTAGAGGAATTAATGGTCTGAGAAGTTGTTTAAATGTGTATTCTCATTTGTTATCTTAATGAATGCATAGATTTTACTACCATTTAGACATGAAGAGTTTGAGAAAATATTTTATACAGAAGGCTATAGAGCTGTGCTTTGAACTACATGTTAAAATCAGGAACATTTGTTAGCAATGCAATGATTAATGAGTTTGTGTTGACATGATTTTAGAGTACACTCTGTTTCCATCATTTTCTCATTGTACTGAAGCCAGTATGATTTCAATTTTGACAGTTTTTGGCTACAATTTACTGTATCAGAAGTTTAAGTGATATAAAAAGCATGCCTGACAATTGTCTAAATATCAAGAACTGCCTCTACTCCTGTAAAAATTGATGAAGGAGATATGTGCATGAAGGTTAGTTCAATAATGTATTGCAAGAGTGCTGCATTGCCTTGTGGGCACCACTTTAAGCCACACACACACACACACACACACACACACACACACACACACAATCCCAGCATCTGTTTGGAAGTTGTGAACCCTGCATCCTTAAAGTTGGGTTTCCATGATTAACAGGTGCATCTTTCTAAGGAGCAACTCAGGAGGCATAGTTGCAATACCTTTTTGTAAAAAACACAAACAAAACAACACAAAACAGTATTTTATGATCCTGATTGTTTTCCATGCCTTTGCAAGGATGCATTCCTCCTGGGGACAATACTATAGTTTCTCAGGAGGCTGGGGTACATAACTTGTAATTTTTCTAGTGCTTTTCATGTGTTGGAATTAAAAGGCCAGTAAATGTTTGGGATGGGAGTATGAAGGACTCAAGTACCAAACTCTGATTTTCTCCTTTAATTTCTCCAATTTTATCAAAAGTGTAATGATATATAATATATTGGAATGTAATGATATATAATATATTGGAATGAGATATGATTTGGAGTTTGATAGTAATGCATTTTAGGGAGACATATGTAATTTCTAAGTAACATTAAATGGAAATGTTTCTGAAATGGGATTGCACTTCCAAATTGTCAATATTATATTATGTATCTCCTAGGTAATTAAAAATATTTATTGGGGTACTCATTAGAAATATTGAATTGTATTGTGATCTTATAGTCTTCATTGGGTCTTAGTAACAATTAGCGGGCCAGCTAATAAAAATTGAATAATTAAAGAAGACATTCTTTATTGAAAATAATTAGACATATATGTAGTTCATGAGCTTATTAGTACACTAGTGGTTAGCTTATGTTTTATTCAAAGTATTAGCAATAATAAACAAAGCCTGCATATAGTATATGATAATAAAGAGAACAAAAATACGTAAAGTTGATATTTTTGCAGCCATCTTTACGCCATCTTTAAAAATACTGATGTCATGTGACATATTCTGTAAAAGAAATTTTCTAAAGTGCTTAGCCTTTTTGTATTTCACAACATTATTTTCTCCAACCTTGTTGAGTGACTTTTAGTGTCAGTGACACTCAGTTTAAAGTCATTCTAACTTGTTCTGGTGCTCTGTGTTCCCTAGAGCTTCCCCATAGCCCAGTCACCTCCATTTCTACCCCCACAAACGCAGGCTCCCATCACCCAACCACTGGAGACTAGGACCAGGGCATCTTCCACCTAGAATTGATCTTGTACACTATGACCAAATTAACTTTACACTAACTCTCTTTCAGCACTCCTCTTCCCTGCTCAAAATTCATCATGGGGTCTTTATTGCCCATAGGATGTGAGGCAACTTAAAGTAAAAAAAAACAAACCAAAAAACAAAAGAGCACCATAAGTGGACCCAGAGATCTGCTTGTAAATTGTTTGGCCTGGAAACATCAGTGTTTATCAAGACTCCTCAAATTTACATATCCCTACTAAGGGCCTCAAGCTTCTCACCTCCAATAAATTATGTCAAAGCCAATGTTTGCTCTTTGCCTTTGTATTTTCAGCTCTTAACAGAATTGAGAACAGTGACCATCAGGACTTGCTTAGTGAAAGGCTTGATTTTTCCAGCTTCCTTGACACTACACTGTAAGGCTTTTCTGCCACATTGCTTTCTCAGTCTTCTTTGTTGGCTAAATCCCTTTATCTTCTTTATCTAAAATATCTTTCTAGCAGATATGAATAATCTCATGGTTTCAAATATCATCTATATGCTGATAATTTTCAGCTTTATATGCATGGATGGATCTTCTCCTAAGTTCCCAAACTAAATACTTCCTCAATATGTGCCCTTGGCTGTTGAGGGATATTATCAAGGTTAAGACAGTCAAAGGGGAACAAACTACTGATGTTCTCTGGCTACAACTGTGCTCCACCCCCCACCTCCATTTCAGTAAATAGAACCACCATGCTCCTCGTTGCTCAGGCCAAAATTCCAGACTTCATCTCCTTCCCCCTGGCCTCACATTTAGTCCAGAAAGTCCTTTGGAGTGCTCTCCAAAACAAATGGGGAATGTGAGGTCTTCTTGCTGTTTCCTCTGCCATAGCCTCAGTACACGCCACCAGCATCTGGCCTAGTCTGTTGCAAAAGCTCTTAACTTATTAGCTTCCTGACTGCACAGTCCCTAGAATAGCATTTTAAGTATAAATCATATACTGCTTTCACTTGCTAAAATTTCTTTAATAGACTTTTATTACTCTTAGCATAAAATCTAAGCCATTCACCATGGCTTGCAGGGCTCTGCCTCTCTGAGCACATCTACCTCCACACTCCCCACTCCCTGTTAGGCTCAACCATACTAGCTTTCATTCTATTCCTTAAACTTGCTAAGCTATTCCTCTCTTGGTCTTTGCATTTATGCTTTTCCTGTTTAGAATGCTCGTAACCCATATCTGAGGTATGGCTTCTTCTCCTTATTCAAGTCTTAAAACAAATGTCACTTCTTTGAACAGGTCATCAGTGATTCAAGTTTGCACAGTTTCTTCCCTCTATCTCCAGTTTGCTTTATGTTAACTTATTGTCTTCATAGAACTTATCAGAACCTGAAATGAACAATGTAGTTGTTTGTGTTTTTTTGTTTGTTTGTTTGTTTTTCGTCTCTTCTACTATGGACTCCCTGAGGTCAATGGCATTTTGCATCTCACTTCTGCATCTATAGTGGACACATGGAAGTATTTGTTGACTCATTCATCACCTTGAGCCTGGTTTCCTTATCTATAAAACAAAGTTGGTAGGACAGGTGACCTCTGAAGCTGCCCTACCTACATAGCTTTAGTTCTCATCATGTCTCCAGCCTTCTGATGGAGTCCAGTTCACCTCCTTAATGTCCTATAAATGGGCCATGTTTGTTCAGGTCTTCAGGCCTCTGCTCACTCCCTTTCTGAGTGTCCTTCCTCTCTTCTGTTCCAGGATCTTTGGGGGATTTTTATTTTTCTCTTTTTGTCTATACCCTCAGAGAGGAATGTAATTGTTTTATGTAATCTTGTCTTGCCTGTCCTACTATTTGGTTAGCTCCTAAACATGGAGCTATAATTGAATTATAGTTCTAATACTTTTGAATCCCCCTGGCAACTATTATGGTGTTAGCATATAGGGCACACCCAGTACATGCCTTGAAATTCAAAATAAGGACATTCTGTCTTCCAAAAACACTGATTTCAGAGCAATAAGAATATTTGGACTGTTCTACTAATTTACATGGGACAAAATAGATTTTTAAAAAGCAATCAACTAAGTGTACCTTCATTAAGCATGAAATAGAAGGGGGAAATATGAAAATTTAGATTTAGGATGACATGGTATTTTGCAAACAGTTGTAAGCAATCTGACCAAAAGTTTTCTATAAAAATATACTCATAAAGAGTTGAAAAGATAAATAAATGGGCATTGTTTTTTATTATTAACTCACGTTAAAGCTTGAGTTGGATTTTTAATTTGGATCAGTTTGTTCGGGTATTTGGAATTTAGAGAGCTCGATGAAAATATCCCACCTACACATTTTCAATATCCTCTTCCTGCTTATCTCCAGAACAGCTTGGTTCTTTTAATAGCAAATGGTTGAGTGGAGGGGAACCATTTGTAGTGGGTAAATTTAAGTACAGTATGTCCTTCCCATTCCAAGCAGAAGTCATGCTAACTGCTCAGGGATTGGTGCAAATTGGTTTTCTTCCTTTTCCTTTTTTTTTTCTTTTTTTCTTTTTGCTGTTGGTCAGATCCTTGATAACTCAGGAGGATGTTACTCATTTCCTATACAAGTAGAGAAATTACTGGTCAATTTTAAAAAAAATTGGAAACTAGGGAACACCTCATCTATTTGTTTAATAATCACATTATAAAGAATCATGGGCTTATTTCTTTTACTCAGTTTGTGAATCGATGCTGTGTATGATCATGCTTAATTCAGTCTACACGAATGCTAAATTCCTCTTAATTCAGAGTGGCTGGGAAATGTGTGCTGAAAATGAAGAGTAAGCGTATATTTCATTCATGGATTAACTGTTTTCAAAGGGTCCAGTCAAATACACTTTTAGTATTTTTTTATGTTTAATTAATAGCAAAGGCACTCAGTGAATTGTGGTGGTCATTGTGTACATCAATTACTTTCAAATAGTATCCTCATTCTAAATAATGCTGGTGATTGGATTAATTCTCTGTCCATCTCAGAATTTGCTGTTTGCTTAAATCGCTTATTTTCAAGGCATCTATTTCTTTTGGAAAAGTATAGATGATAAAAAAGTCTGCTTCTATAAATATCTTGTTTAGGGTAAAGAGCCATTTATTTTCTCTATTGAATAGATTCAAAGGCTTTTCCAAAAGGTTGCTATCGTTTTGCATGGGAGAGCTCGGAGAGCACTTGTTGGCTGTACTGCTGGGTGTTGAAGGCAGATGAATCTTGTTCTGTGTTCCTGTGTAGAAGCCTCGCACCTCGGTCTAAGCTGTGTGGTGCCTGTGAAAAAGGTTTGCTATGTAATGCATTAGGATTGACATTGCAAATTCTTCCTGTTAGGGGAACACTGCCAATATGGGTAGTCGAGAAGTTGTGTCCTGTGGCTGCTGGTGACCTTTCAGATCCCTTGGAGAATTAATACCTATAGAGGTTGAGGGGACTGAGAATGTAAAGAAGCAGTGGATTCAGGGTGTTTCCATTAAAAAGGATAGGGACTATTGGAATAATACAATGACCATGTTAAATTTATGAGCTCTTAGAAACCCAATACTGCATGAAACCTTACTTCAGCCCTCAAAAATGGCCATACAAGCATTAACTTTAATTGTAGGAGAAGGGTAAATATTTAATTCAAATTTTTGTATTTCCTTAGATTGGGTTTGGTAGGATGACAGAGTTTTTCCTTTTGTTTTTAGGTAAGGATGTGAATGCTGTTTAAATGAGGACTGTCTCTGTGATATTCTCTGGTTTTTCTTCCTGGTGAACTCACTGGCTTGCCAGCCCCCAGACTCATGGGCAGCTGGTATTTCACTGAGTAGTGCTGTGATTTTCACCAGCCTTTTGCTTGAACAGAAAAAGATGGCATTGATTTATATTTTAAAATAAAATGAGCCTGAAAAGTTTTATGAAATCACCGTTCATTTTGATTAGTTTTTGCTGGCAACTGCCTGCACTTTGGCTTTGTTCTTGCTTGGTCATAACAGTTTAGGGAAGATTGCTGCCTTTCGGAAGTGGTTCCAAAGACTCATTGTTCCCGACATCGGACATCCTTATGCTATTCAGGTCCTACAGTACTTGGTCTAAAACAGATTAATTACTAAACTCTTAGTGAATAATTAACCATTTGACTTGTTCCCAAGTTATATACTCACTGGGTTAGAAATGATTTCCCAAACTTCTGAAGATAAGGGAAGGCTACTCCTGGTTTCACAGTGTTCTCATTGTTACGGGCTTGTGTGTATGTGTGAGAGGCATCAGCTGACACCTGCGCACTAGTCCAGCTACTCAAACCACTTCCTGGGGTTTTCTCGGGTAATGGCAGCGATTCAGAAGATACCGCTGGAGCTAGCGGAACACACCCTGTGTGTTGTTACTCTGGGCCTGAGTGACTGGGAGCTGTCAAATTAAAAGAGAGTCGTTCTGTTGCAGTGCCATGCAACCCGCAATTCACTTTTGCTTATAGTTGCATTTCGGCTGAGTTTAGGGTTGCTTGTCTGTGTGTTTTCAACTGTATATATATATCCATTGACTTTATAGTGATGAACTAAAAACCTAATTTCCATCAATTAACTAATCCATGCCCCACAATGTACAAAGTCCTATGGCAGGCTGGGGGGGTGTGGGGGTGGAAAAACAGGCAAAGGGAAATCACTTGTAGATGCCTTTGAAGGGTAGTAGTAAGTGCGGAGCTGAGAGGTAAAAATGGATGGGAGGCAAATAGGGTGCTAATGCAAAAATATTCTATTGTCTTTTTATAAATATGGATATCTGTGATTTTAGTTTTTGAATCTATTTGCCTAGTGTGTTCAAAAGGTAAATTTTGTATTTTTAGGATTTCATTTATAGTATAAAAATGCAGATGGGATTATGTTTATAAAGTTTTTGACTTGTCTTATTAGCTTCCTTAAAAAGAAAATAAGAATTTTCAAAATTGTTTTGGAATCACAAGATGTATATTCTTTTCCAGCCATTTAGGAGCTCCAAAATTGCATTTTTGGCCATAAATAAGAACCTTGGGAATTTAGGACACTAGTTCTTTTCTTGGTTATTCTGACACTTAGCTTGCCTTTTCCTTCCAATACTGCTTGCAAGTCTCCTGTCTTCATGGCTGGATGATCCACATCTAATGAAATATGTATATGGAAACATTCTATAAGCAAGCGGGTCTTAAAGAGCACGTATTATTATTATCATTGTTATTGTTTTCATGTATTCACTGCTTTGCATTGTTCCATCAAAGATACTGGTAATTACTTCTCAGGTGTCAGAGATGACTGTGACTGTTTCAATGGAGAAGCTACTTTCCTTCTAAGCTTATGAAAATTTAGCTCACTGATGAGACCCTGTCTTAAGCAAAATGTTGATTTCACCAGTCCTGCTATCAAAGTCCCCATAGAGATTAAAAGGATAATGGGGAGGTTTATGAATGAGAAACATTCCGTATATTTATATATTGGGTGTAATTGTGCATTGTTTGTCTATCTGCATAGTAGAAGGCTCACTTTATAAAAACTGATACTTGGTTTTACAAATACCATTACTTTTAAAATGAGAGTCTGTTCTGAGTAGTGGTTAAGAGTGTAGACTCTGGACTTAAATCATCATACTTCTGTCCTAATTCCTTCACTTTTGATTGGGTGAAAATTGGACAAATGTTTAATCTCTTTGTACCTCAGTTTTCTAAACTATAAAATAGGGGCAATTTTATTATGTGGTAGGGTTATTGTGAAGCTCAAAGGGAATAATGCATCTAAAGCAGTTCATACTCAATATAGATTAAAAGAAGAAATAAACTTTTATGTGGAAGTGACAGAATGCACCACTTCCTATGTTGTAGGTTCTGTGTGATGGAATTTGGTGGAGTTTGATGATATGTCTCTTGAGAGGAAGAGAAAAGGGAGGGGGGTTAGAGAGAGCAGAAGGATGCGTGGGAAAGAGAGAGGAGGTGCAGTGCTGTGGTGGCCCATCATGAAAATACTCACATGCTTTACGGTGCTTGGCAAGTTACAGAGTTCTTTTACATTATATTTTAGATTTGGGAATTGTACCTCCGAGGCACTCAATGCCTATCTCACAGACAGTAGCCTATGAGTGGCACAGTGAGGTCAGAGAAGAAGGTATCCAGACTTGAGTGGTTATTTCCTTTCTGGTTCTTCTCTGCTCTATAAACATCTTTACATGTATATTAACCTCAGTGCCGAATTCTAAAGGAGCAGAGAGGGTCATGTGCTGTCACAGACCCGGAGGGGTGGTATTGGTGGGGATCCTGGGGACCTCCTTCTGTGACACTGAGTGTGTGTGCTAACCGCAGCTGTTCAGGGCTGCCCTTGACACTGTCTGGGAAGGTTTCACCCGTCTCCCCTCTCCTGGCCTCTGAGTGAAGATTGTCTTTCATCTCTCCAAAGGGCCATTTAGGATCAGGGTTCTGTGGGAGAAATTTTCAGTCTTTCCTTCGTGCCAGGAAGGACGGTAATGAACACCCATTCAGTGGTTGCACACATACGATACAAATTAGTAGCATGAATACACTTTTAACCCACGCCATTTTTGGGTCACTGTGTTGAAATTATTAAGCAAAATCACTAAGGAATATAATCTAAACCTTAGTTTAAGTAAGTCTTCTGATTGTGGTTCAATTGTACATTTTAAAATGCTGGTTGTTATATAAGATATTTTTGTTTGTTTGTTTTGTTCTAAGATTAAACACAGCTTGAAAGTTTGATTTTCTCCTTATCATGGTGGTCCTGTTTGGCATATTAAAGATCAAATGATCAAATAAAATTCATTGTCCTGCTTCAGAATTTTAAAAATATTGAGAACAAATTTTAAAATTGGAAGAATTACTCCATACCTGTTAACGATTAAAGAGTGAATTGCTTTTTATATTACATTGGAGTGCATGATTTTTATGAATGCATTTTTTACTCTGAATAAAAAAAATGTATATAGTTGGTACAATATATTTTTGTCAAATAAATTTATTTATATGCATTAAATTTTTGATTAGCCATAATACAAAAAATGTTGTTGTGTATATGGACTTTGTTTTTTAGAGAAGATGTAGGTAACAATGACTTATTTTAGGTCAGGCTTCCTCAGTCTTGGTACTGTTGACATTTGGGTCTGGACAATTCTTTGCTGTCTTGTGCATTGTAGAATGTTTAGCAGCATCCCTGGCTTCTATCCAGTAGATATCAGTAGAATTCCCTGTCCCCATTCTTGACAATAAAAATGTCACCAGACATCGCCAGTTGTCTCTGAGGGAGCACAATATCCTGGGTTTTTTAACCATTGATCTAGGATTTGCAATATATATTCAAATCTTCTACCCTGCCTAATCTATGTTTCTCTGTAATTTTGAATAGATGTTCAGAATCACAACAACAAGAAGAAAATATTCTAGAGGCAATAAATTGTACACATGAATAATGAAGAAATAAAATTTTGTAACAATATGGTTTGAAATGTTTTCTGATTAACAGTTACCATACAAAGCCAGTTAACCAGAATTCCCAACATTTGGATGAATATTTTATCTCATTTTCTTTCAAACTAGATATGTCCCCTTGATTCTGAATTAATTTATCACATTGAGTTGATAGTGTTTTTTAAAACTTCAAATAAGTGGAAATCATTATGTGATTTGCCACATATTAAATGCTCTCTCTGATTAGAACATTCGTGTTCCTCACATGTATACTGAAAGGTTTTAATTGCCTTCAGAGATGGGTGTGTGCCTCCATGAAATAGTTGTGTAAAATATGCTGAAGTTCATTTTCAAAAGTCCTTTTATGGACTTTTTAGTGGATGTTTTAGCATAAAGAGGCAGAGAGATATACCTGGTTATTAACAACTATAGGCTACAGACATTTCACTTGGCCCAGAAATTAAGTGACTGCTTTTTAAAATGTGTTTTGCTAACCATAGAACAAATTTTCATTCTTGTGAATCATGGCTGAAGCTTTAGCCAATCAGAGGAAGGAATTTACTGTACAGTAAAAGGAAGTATTTGTTCCGTTATTATAGTACATGGCCTCTTGCCATTGTCGATCAAGGATTGACGTGTCGTACACCAAAGCCTGCTATCCTCTTGACCCTTCATCAATCATCAGCCGGACTGTGAGGTTACATGAACTGTAGCTTGGTAGGGTAACTATTGTTTGAGCACTGTGTTACTCTTGAAAACGGAAATAACTGACACAGCAGTCTTGCAATGTGATGTCTTTCTATTTTTAAGATTATAGACATATGTTTCCTTTCTGTTGCTAATCTGTGCCAGGTTAGAGGTATGAAATGATAATATGTGAGACTTGAAGTTGGGTTATTCAGATGAGTGACCCTGAGACTGTTGGAAATTTCTTTTTATTTTTAAAAGGAAGAACATATACAAAAATAAACTTATGCTAGCACATAATTTCAAGAATTTCACATGGGATCCTGTTGGGATTCTTACTGTCTTAAGATCACCAGGGTGCTTTCCAACTCTTGCATGCTGCTCCCCCACTATTAATGTATTAATTACCAAAAGCACACCCTTGCCCATGTGTTTTCTAAGTAACTGATGGCACATGCAAATTCTTTGATCACATACCTTATTTATTTTTCTGACTAGCTCAGGAAAACTTTATAAGAGCTATGCCCAGCATTCACAGCTTTATGTCACCCAATCTCTCTATTTATGCCATGCTCTTAAACAAGTAGAGTAATATATCAGCTGCAGCTGTTGCTGACCAAAGCTGTCACAGAGTGGGTGGAGGAAGAATCAGAGATGGTGTGTTCAGATTCTGTGTATCAAAAGCATACCTGTTGCAATCAATCTGTGATGATAACAACTGGTTTGTAGAAGGCAGGGCAAGCCAGATATTTGTTCTATCTTTGATCAGATATTTAGCAGATTGGCTGCCATAGTCATAGATACCACTGACAGTGAATGAAAATTTGTGGAGGGTATTATACAGTAAGAAATATTCATTAGTGAGCAGTGCTCTTTAGATTTGGCTGCAGCCATTCTGTAAAGTCATTAACATAAATCTTGATGCTTAGTAGGGTTGCAAAGTTTTTAAAAAGGCAAGTGAAAATACATAATAGTACAAGAGTAAAATGTTTGTAAAAGAGTAAAAAAGCAGGCAATGATGCTTTCTAATTAAGTGTATGTATTTTGATTAAAATAAATATTGATACCAAGGTACATATCTAGTTGTTGTTTGGAAGAATACTAATGCCACACTCACCAGCGCTGGTTAGAAAAACTGGAGTCAGTATACCCATGACTAAGTTTTCTCCTAACCCACAGATCTCATCATTCCCTATCTTCCCTCTTTCCTCATTGTCCAGTTTACCATGGACCATGGGGGCTGAGAAGAGAAACAAAAATCTCCACCAAAAAATTATAGCTCAATTTTTACCTTCTTTTTCACTGTTTTATAAAGACAGTTCAAGAGAAAGGGCAATTGTTGTTTAGCAGTTAGACAGGGCTAATTAGTTAAATTGGGCTGGGTCTCCTTACACTTGAACCCTATTGGGGTAAAATGAAATCCTGATTTGGCCAAATAAACTAAGGGGGAGACTTGTTTTAAAGATAAAAAGAAACCCTTTACACAGCTTTACATATTAGTCCTCCCAATAATCCTCCTTATCCTTAACTTCAAAATACATATGGCTTTTGAGATTGTCCACTAATTTTCTGACTGAGGGCATATACAAGCTCATCAGGCTTACAGGTGCCTTATGAAGAGAACCTCCCAGACTAAATACCTGTGTTCCAGAAAGTTAAAGATAGGCACTTCAATATGGATTTACATACAGAGGACAGGGAGGTAATGGAGACATTAGCTCTTACTGTAAAACTTCACAGCAGAGATGGAATTCCAGGCACTGTTTATTGTTGGAAATATCTGTGTGGCTGGAGGTTTTTCTTTTTAAAAGGAACCTTTCTCTGGAACCTCAGCCAAGTTGTTTATTCTCCTTGTGCCTTAGTTCCCTCATATAGAAAATGGAGATAATAACACAACTGCCTCAGAAGCTTTGATGGAGAACTAAATAAGTTAACACACATTAAGCGGCCCTGCTTGCCACACAAGTACTCATTAAGTGTTGGCTATGGATAAGGCACTGACCATAATCCTGGGCACAAGGAGAATAAACAACTTGGCTGAGGTTCCAGAGAAAGTAAGAGGCAGAGTATGTGCCAGGCTGTCTATCTCATTTAGTTTCCATCACAGCCCTGCAAGGTAGGCATTTTCTTTACTTTACAGAAGAACAAATTAAATTCCAGAGAGGTTAACTTGTCAGGGTCCCCGGTGGCCAATGGGAGAGGGAGGGTCTGGACCAAGGCCTGACTCTCTCTCAAAAGTCTGTGCTTTTTCGCTGCGAAAGGAGACCTTCTTGGGAAGGCTCAGAGGCACAGCTGACAGAAAGACATGGGAGGCCCAGCTCCTTCCGTAAGAAGACAGTTAAGGCTCTGAAGAAGCGGATACAGGTCGTTTGCAATTCACCGTGATGCAGTAAAGGGGTGGTTTGCTGAAGCATGGAAACCCCTTCTGCTGCAGTGCTGTCTTGTAGAAATTGCCCTCCGTGCCCTCGTCCTGGGCTGTGCTCGCTCCCTTGGGTGTGCCTCTTCTCAATGTGCTGGGTTGTTCCATTCCTGGTTATAAATCTTTTAAGTGTGCACATTAAAGAAGTAATTAAATTGTCATCATAATTTATAGTATGCCTGAAGTCAATCACCTAATTAAATTGCAAGAGGAGAGAGGTGGTAGGTTTATTTGCATTTATTAAGTATTAGTGTATTAATTATGAAAGGATTGTGAAGCAAATAAAAGAGAAAAATAATGGTAACACTAGCCTTTAAAAGTTTTTCCATTTCTTCTCTTCTTATTATAATAATTTGAGACCCTCTCTAGTTAGTAACATAGCCCCAATGTCATTTTTTGGTTAATTTTTAATGAAATTAGGATTTTTATGTTTTCTACTCAGTATTTTCTTGTAATGCTCCTGACAACATTCATGCACACCATCCCACATCCTAACTGAGTAAACAGTTAGAAATATAATAGAAAACAAAATGTGAATCCATGGGTTATAGATAGCAGTCTACATTCTATCTTGAATTATAAAAATGACAGCATGTGAGATACCTGGAATCATTCAGAGGAGGTCTGGTTTCCTGGAGCAACTGTGTCTGTCAAGACACTTATTTTCTTATTAAAGAATGAAAAACTACAACAACAGAAACCAAAACCACAGAGGCTGTAATAAAACTCTGGATGGAGGGAACCATTTTTGAAGAGTCTCTTTTTCAATTCTGAACTCAGGCACATTTATAGGTTATCCCCAAAAGTGTATACACACACTTAGAATAATTATAAAGTAGTGCTTATTAAAATGCATTTCATTTTCCAAATTGAAGCTATCAGCTGTTAAAGTGTATATACATATTTTGGGGGACACCCTGTATATGTATGTTCATTATGTGAGGTGAGAACTGATAGCTTGGTTAGGTGTTTCAGCCCTCTAGGAGGTAATTGCAGTTTGTAACGCAGTCCCTGAATCTGTTCTATTGGGGTTCAGAAAAAGGAAAATATTGAGGGACATGACCAAGTGTCATCCATGTGAATGACAGATTTTGTTCAGTGAATTTTCCCC
>NW_006285042.1:3013795-3016451 GCF_000327345.1 Myotis davidii | reverse complement strand
GGAGATTGAACTGAAGGCTGCAATTCCAAAGGAGGCAATCCTTTTAAAAATGGGCAACAGAGAGCTGAATAAAGGCATTTAACTGAGGTAAAAGTTACTAGGTGCTCAAAAAATATTGGGTGAACAAGTGTCATGTGAAGGTTCCAGTTTCTTTACTCTTGTGTGTGCATATAAGATATCTCCAACTTATAGACAGTTTTCTTGGATAATACTTACGTTTCTTTGCAAAGTCACAAAAGTTGAGTTGACCTGTAATGTACTTGAAGCATTAGTAATAGTTAAGGAGCTATAAACCTGGTGTCAGTTTCTCTGCAAAAATTCCTTCTGAATGATAAGCCGAGGTGTTGTGTTTCGTCTATTGTGGAAACAGCATTTTCCCACTCTGGACTCTAGGCCACTCCTTGAGTTCTTGGTTGGAGGATCTGGGGGAGGTTCCTGCTTGGGCTCCTGCAGGCTGGAGAGTAGGGGAGAGGGCCAGTGAAGGGAGGTTCCAGTACAGACTGCAGGACGGAGGGGAAGAGGAGACTAGAGAGTGATCCTCAGTGTAGGTAGCAGAGAGGGAGCAAAGGGATCCCCTCTAGCCCTTTTGCTGGTCTGACTGCTTACTTACTGGGTGGCCTTTCCAGTGGAAGAGGGAAAGGTAAATTGTGCACGTGAATTTGAAAATTGCTAACACACACACACACACACACACACACACACACACACACATCCTTTTAGTCTTTGTTTATAGCAGTATAAAAAACTTCTTCATACTGGAACAAAAGCCAGATCAAATAATAAGGATGGGCTTTACATACAGATTTTGCTTATAACTGTGTTTTAGGGACCTGTGGATGAGAAATCTTCCTTGACTGTGAGCTTCTTCATAGAAAAAATACGCATCTTATCCCTCATAAGGTTCCAGCACCTGTCCCAGGTTTGATACAGAGCAGGCCCTGAAAATGTGTAATATGTAAAGTCCGGGTTAGGTGAAGGTAGAAGTGAGATACTATGAAAAACCTTGATTTGACATTTTTCATTTACCTTAAATCTGGCATGGCATTTACTATTGAATATGACTTCTTTGGGGAAAGACTTTCTAAACTTACTGTATCTCCTCTTTACTCCTGAGAACTCAAGTAAGTCTGTAGGAGGATCCATAGCTTGGTATTTGCCAAACACTGCCTTTGCATATGTTGCCATTGTATCTTATATAATTTCTGATTCTTCAGAAAGCAATATTTTAGAAAGTTATTTTCTGCATAGTAACTATTAATAGCCATTGACAATCTAAAGAAGTGAATTCATCATTTCAAAAAGGATATGAGATTATAAAATAAAAACACTGTTATGTGTTAATGTCCAGAGCATTGATAAGGCTTAGGAAAGATTTGGCTTGTATTCAGGATTTATATGAAAGAAACCCAAACTACTATATTTCAGAGTTTATTTATACATATAGTTCTGCTATCTGAGGTCTCATGTTAAGTGTTGTGGTGTATTATGTATGGAGCTATGATAGAGAACTTATAAGAGCAATGCCACCAAATCTATTTTTGTCATTTTATATATATCATTTGTTACTGTATCAAATCAATTAATCGATATTTTTGACTGTTGAAAGTAGTAAAAATTATTTTTAATGGTAAATTAGTAAATAAAAATTAATAACATTTTAATAGTAATGGAAAGTAGTAAAAATTGTTTGAGGAAGAAGTAACCCTTGTCTGGAATCTAGTACGATAAACTTCATTCTTGTTGTAGTTATGTTAGTCATTTCAGTTATTAGCATTTCTTCTCTATTTAAGGAGATTTATGTAGTGGTGGCAGAAAGATTCGGGTATAAAACATTGACAGCAGAGCCTTACAGAGTTTGCCAGGCTGGTATTTAGAGACCTAAAATTTCCGGAAAATTTTTTTCAAGTAACATGACAAAAATCTAAATGCTGTTTCATTGTTGTTGCTGTTTTTCATAATTAGAGAAATCAGTGGCTCCCCAGCTGTTTTCCCCAGCCTGCTGCAGCTGTCCTGGGCAAGCATCTGCTCCTACAGGTGGACCAAATGCTCCGCTCCAGGAAGGCGGCCACGCTGTCTGGTCTGCTTACCACTGCTTTCTTAGGAGTCCACTTTGAAAGGGGATCCTTTCTAAAATAGAAGTTCCATACACTGAATTTTATCTATTTGTAATTTGAGTGTGTGGGCCTGACAACTTAGGACCTAAGGCGACATTAAATTGTTTAGAGGAAGAGGGCTCATTTCAAGGGCATTTATGGAAGACTTGGAAAGAAAGCCAATACAGAACTTGTATTTTTTTTAATATTAAATTTTTAGCATCAGCCTGACTGCAACATGTTTATGTGTGTGCCTTTTATAAATTCCTATTATTTGTATAGTGCTATTCTACTTTATCTAAGGACACCTGCAAGAAACAGAATTATTTCCTTGGGACTGGACATGTCGCTCATAGTTCATGAAATGTTATTGTATTATATCTTTGGTTTACATGGAATTCCATCTCTTTTTTTCATATATAGCAACTGTGGTTTGCTCATGTCAAATCTGTAGTACATAGGTTAGAGCTGGTCCTATTCCTGAATTGCTTCTTAAGGCTCCATCGTGTGATTATTAGCACTGGTGAAGGCTATTTTAATGGATCATTGATCTATCAATGAGT
>NW_006285042.1:3006009-3013739 GCF_000327345.1 Myotis davidii | reverse complement strand
CTGCTTAGTAATAAAATATTACTGATATCACTGTGGCTTGGAGTTTTTCGTGTTCCTTTCATAGTGTAGAAAGCCTTAGAAGGTGTGAGGGGATCAAAGCCTTTGTTGAATTTCTGCCTTTCTCTTAGAAGGAGAACTTATGGGATGAAAAAAAGAAATGTTTACACTGTCCTTATTGTGAAGTTTAAACAAAACAAAGATTTTTATTTTGGTTAGAATCCTTCCTTTCCAGTGACTTTCAAAGGATATTACCTCAATTCTTGCTTAGCAGAACAGCAATAAACATTTTATTTTCAACTTCCTCTTAAAAATTCTTTCTCTGGTCCTTGTTTTGACAAGTGTATGTGAATTAAGTCTTACTGCCTCGCCTTTGAGCAGATGCTGTTGGCTTAGGAAATGCCTCAGACTTTTCTTGTAGTGTCCAAAAGATATAGTACTGGTAAAAGAAAAAAAAATTATAGACAGAAATCTATTTTTTACTCCTTTTTATATTTCTACAGTGTCTACATAGTCCTTGGCCCCAAAGTAGGCCATCACAGGGGATTCATTTAACAATATTCAGCAGAAGTTTATTGAGCACCTGTTATGTGATAGACTCTGAGCAGTATGCAAAGAGCAGTTCTCACCTCCAGGAGCTCTGGGTTTATAAGAAAGGTCCATGTAAACAAATTACTCTACAGTTGATGAGAGCTTTCACAGAGGTAGGCACAGAGGGTAGGAGGTACCCTCAAGGCTGTCATGAAAGCAATGGAGTGGGAGGAGAATTTGTGCTGAACAGTCACCTGCTATTTTCCAGGCACTATTTAAGGTGCAGGGGGTCTATAGACGTGAACAAAACAGTAGTGCCTCCCTGAGAAGCTTCTTTCCTACTTTGGGAGACAAATTCATATATCATCCTTCCCAGGACATATGCTGTGTGTGTTTCTATTAATTAGGAAGTGGGGTGGGAGGAGGTGACATTAGGACAGGGACCTTGATGGGTCAGGCAGAAGGAACAGCTGCCTTTGTGATAGTGGGTGTTGCATACATATACTTAGAACTCCCCTTGAAAGAAAGAAATTAACATTTCAAAGCAAGGAAGAGAAATAGCTTAGAATAAGTGAGATATGTCAGGCTGGGCACTTGATGCCTTAGGCCACATTAAGACCACCAGACTCCATCTCTGGGGTTCAGCCAGCCGGGAGGTGCCAGTGACCTGCTCCTGGGCAGGGTGTGGAGCAGCTGGGTGTTGCCTACACCCAGGCTAAGATCCCTTTCCAGGGGAACAGCCCCCCTTCCTCCCAAGGCCCCACCTGGCAGCTCCCAGTTCTTCCTCCTACGTGCGAGTCTTGGCGCAAGGGAGGCCCTGGCTTGGAAAAGACAGATCTGACCTAAAATTAAACCCGCAGCTATAATATAAAAAATACCCATGATTAGGTGTTTACAGCACCGAATCTTCAACAATTAAAGAGAAAAGGAGTGGGTGGAGTAAAAAATAGCAATACCCACACTCTGAAGTTTTTGAGAAAAACAGGAAACTAGTCTTTTTTAACCAGTGATGCCCAGAACTGGTTATTGCAAAGAGGGTTGTTTTTTTAATGCCTTGTGGTCAGCGCAGCTGTGCCAGAGTCGATTTCTGCTCCTTCTGACAGCCGTCTGTGGATTTCTTTAGCTGACAGACCTATAGACAGGCAAGCATAATTATCACTAGGAACCTGGTCATTATGACCGGGTGGCGCTTGGAAAACAATTTGCACAAGTCCTGAAAGCCCATGAGAACATACGAAATAAGAGTTTTTGGGGAACAGGTAGGTCTTTCCGGGAGTTGTGAATGACCCAGAGCTATGAGCCATACAATAGCTTATTGTAGAAGGACTGTTTGAATTCTCTCTTTATTTTGGTTAAGTTGACAGGGCAACATTTGCTGACAAGTGACATAATTTTTTTTCTCTCTCAGTAACTCAAGCTCCACTTTTTAACATTTTGTGTCTTTTTTTTTTGTTTTGCTCCGACTTGATGACTGGTGGCAATGAAATGAGTTAAAAAGTAAAATTGAGGTCACTGAGATGTCTCTTGTTCCCAGAATCTCAGAAATGTACCTTCATAGCTGCATTTGTCACCAACGCAGGGAAAAGGATCACAGAAGGGATCGTATGGACAATTACTGATGAGAGTTGTCTTCTTCTGAATAATGTAAACTGTTCTAGAACCGGATTGAAATAGAGTGACTCCCTTTGTCTGCACTGTATTCATGTACGGAAAGCTAGGTTAGAAGAGACTAGTCACAGAGGTTTCCCTCCACTTCCTGTGTGGGTTCAGCGGATCCGGGGAGCCCCTCTACACCAGAGCACTCCCTTGCAGGCCGTTTCTTTGTGCACCTGGAGATGTCACCCATTTAAGGACAAAAAGGAGCCTTAGACTTTGGAAGTTGAGCAGTATAACCTAGATTGCATTGTTTACTGCACGTTCTGGTTGCCAAGCCCAGCATCTGGCCTGTGCGTAAGGATTTACGCGTCTCTGTTTTTATGGGACCTTACAGTTATCTCTTTAATAAGTAAATTACTCACGCTTCTCTGCTGTGAAGCTTGTTTGCAGTGCTTGACCCGGCAGTGCTCCCGGGCTTAGCAGTGGCTCCATCCAGCTGACTGCCCACGCCCATCCAATAAGGCACTCATTTCTGCTACTGATTTTCCTAGCACATTGGTCTTGTTAGAGTTACTCGAAATTGAGAGGCAAGTCAACGCCTTGCATCTGTCTTTTTGTTGCACCACAAACGTGCTGTATGTGGAGTCTTCAGAATTCAGTGGTTCTCAACCTTCTTGGCCCTTTAAATACAGTTCGTCATGTTGTGACCCAACCATAAAATTATTTTCGTTGCTACTTCATAACTGTAATGTTGCTACTGTTATGAATTGTAATGTAAATATCTGATATGCAGGATGGTCTTAGGCGACCCCTGTGAAAGGGTCGTTCGACCACCAAAGGGGTCGCGACCCACAGGTTGAGAACCGCTGCTCTAGGTGGTTGTAACATGCGACAAAGGAGATTCTTTTCACTCCTTTCTCTGGGGGTGATTTGGGGAGAATCCTGGAGATTACAAAGGAACAGCAGGCGGAACTGGGGTGCCTGAAGGTCTCCTGTTTTTAACCCCTGGCTGTGACAAAAAGTAAGGAGACAAGCTGTCACATACCCTCAAATGACAGGTGTTTTAAGAAGAACCTGCTCTTACTGAAACAAAACAAAACAACAAACTTAGTAAACATGTCTCATCAGAAGACTTCCTATTTCAAACACATATTAAAATCCTGGCCTTTCAGCTGGGAAAACATAGTCCTGGAAAATTGTGATAAAGGTTGAAATGGCAAAAAAAAAAATGGATTTCTATTATTTTCACTTCTTATATATGCCCTGACCATGGTGTGTTTTAATTTACTAGTATTTCCCTAGTCGGATTTTTTAAAATCTTGAGGTCAGGAAATACAATCTTTTACTTCTACTTGGTAGAGCCTGAGTATATCTTTGACACTGTTACTTTTAACTGGCCACACTAGGCATGTGAGCAGAACCACAGTACAGACATCTCAGGGGGAGACTCGAGAAAGCAATACCCATTCTCATGGTAGAACAATGAATGAAAACTCTTGAAGTCAGCCATGCAGTATTGCTGTGTGGTTCCCTAGAAATAATTTGAGTCTCTACCAAATGGTTACAGTTAAAAACACACTGTCCTGTTCCTCTGTCCCTCCTAATGAGAAGGTGGTGGTTGGGAGGTGATGACTTTCTGCGCAGGAGGCTATGGCTGAGAGGCCAGTATATATTGGTTAGTCTTCCTGTTGTGCATACATGGAGAGGGTGCCTTGATCTCTTCCCTTCACCATTTCTAATGCAGCTTGGAGCTAAGCGGGGACCTGCTCTATCACATGAGGAGCCATTTTTACTTGTGTTCAAACACGTCCCTCTTTGTGGGGCTGCTTAGGTCCTGGGTGGCTTGTCCCTGTGCTCACAGAGCCCTCACTGTAGAGGGTTTCAGAAGGTCACTGATACCTACTTCTTTTGGAGCAGCCCCACTTCTCATTACCATCTGGGAAGAAAACCATCATGGTGGTGAGAATTGAAAGGGAGGTAGGAAATGACTCAGTTCAACTCTTTCTCTTTTTAGTTGAAGAAAGAAAGGGCCAGAAAGAGGTTGTGTTCCCTGCCCGGGTCATGGAACTTTTTGTGGCCTCTTTAGTAGCCCTGCTTGCATTCTTTTGCACATATACTGCCCCGTTAGGCTTATTAAAGGGAGGCTTAAACAACGCAGCTGCTGTTTATGGAAATGATTAAGAAGCAGGATGTGGCATCGGTGGCAGGGTTTACATTCACATTAAGAGCTTGCACAACCTCCTGAATCAGTACGATTCAGGTGATACCACGTTCGTGCCATACCCTTGGCACCAGCCTTCCAAAGTTTAGCTCTCTTGATTTAATTACTTTAATTAAAAAATAAATGTCAGACTTTCTCATTCTAAAGAATAGCCTTGGTTGTTTGTGGAAAGTCTCCTAGTTGAGCATGAACTTCACAGTGGAGTTTGAGTGATGCAATAGTCTGCAGGATCTGTGTTATAAGCACTTGCTTGGACCCATCATGAGTACAGTAACATGAAACAAAATGTTGCTCAGCAGTTATACTGTTGGAGTGTTTCTCAACTTGGCTATATTGACATTTGAGGTTGAATTTCTTTGTTGGGGTAAAGGGGGCACTGTCCTGTGCATTGTGGGATATTTACTGGCACCCATGGTCTCTACCCAGTAGAAGAAAATGCCATCCCCTCCCCTACTCCCTACTCCTGACAACTAGAAATAACACCAGATGTTGCCCAGTATCTATTGGAAGAACAAAATCACCCTGGTTGAGAACCTCTGTAGACTAACAATAAATCTGAGAAGGATGGAACATCAACCAGCCTGAAGCCAGATTTTCATTAATAACACAAAACTTGACTAAGAAGCCAGAGTAAGTCAGTAGGATTGGGAGTGTTCAATTATGAAATAATGAACATTTCTGGTCAGTGACAGGGTGGACAGCAACCCAAACCAGGGGATTTCCCCTGCTGGCTTGTGGCAGGAATTCCCTTTCTCTTCCTCTTGCCCTCAACATTAGGACACTCCCTTTTCATGACTGACCTAGCTTCTGATTCACTTATTTGCTCTGCTCTTTTCCCCCCACATTTCTGCTGTTGCTACCAGTGACTGGGCCACCACTACTGCCTTTGCAAAAGCTGAGGGCCACTGAGATTCTTTCTGCTGATGCCTGTGCCCAGAACTCTGGCCCAGGATCATGTGTCTTGCTATCCTTCATTATTAACGTCTCAGAGTTCTGCTTAGGTTTTTATGGCCCCTGCAGGAAAAGGTGAGGGACAGTTTCATATCCTACTGACTCAAGTCCTCAGTGTGACTATTTTTCCTAATGGAATCTATGCCACATAAAGTGACTAGGCTCTGTAGTACTTGTTACTTTGCCTTTAACTAACCTGGCATGACACTCGCTATTTTGTCTTTCTAGAACCACAAAGAGACCCTCAGGTAGGCAGCTTAGACCCCTCTTTTCATTGGACTGCACCTACCCACCCGAAGTCCCAGACCTGGAGGGTACACACGCCCGGCCAGCTATGGGGAAAATAGGGCTCTGACAGTCTCCTTGGATTCCATTTAGATGCACTCTTCTGTATAATCTTTGCCAAATGTACTAAGTCTGCAAAAAGGAAAACAAGAATATCTTCATCTGTAGGTTGAGATACCTCTGAGGGAAATCAATAAGAAAACACCTGTCTCTTAGCATGTTCTAGAAAGAGAAAAGATATATGTTGTAAGAGGATGCAGTTAAACTAAGGGGAGTGTAGGTTAATGAAAAGATAAGAACAAAAATACCATACTCTTTGTTTCTATATCAGATAACAAATGTTTACATCAAATTTGTCACTGATAGGAATGTTCACCATTTTAGAGTGGAAACATACAATGGAAAGGACTACTCCTCCAAGATGTGAAAGGGTCTTCCAATTCTGATACTGTTTTTTCATCTTTCCCTCTAAATTTATCAGTTGCACAAATTGACATGTGAGACTTACAGATAAATCTGTGCAAGCTAGAATATGCGCATGGTGACCGGTGACTTCTTTTGGGAAGTTTCTAGGACATTCCGATGATTTTCAAATTGGATTCAGGATGCCCTGGAACATCTAGCAGTTTTCAAAGAAAGTAAAATTGTGGTGGAGTTAACATGTGTCTCTTTAAATGACCTCTAAATTTGAGGCTTCAGATCATGATAGGAGGGATACTTAGCTTCCAAATTTAAAATCATGTACCTTTACAATGTTGCCTTTCTCAAATACTATTATTTAGCTTTCTGATTAGATAGCATGCATTTTATTAAGGGATCTATTTAATAATAATCTGTTTTCAATGTTTGTCCTTCACTAGCCCCTATGTTCCATGAAGACCAGAACCATGGCTTTGGAAATACACAGTAGTTGCTTGCTGAATGAATAATTGAATAAATGAGAGAGAAAAACAGTTCATCATCAACACTGAATAAGAAAAGCATAATGCTCTTTGGATAAAAAAAAAAAGACATTTTCTAATAATGAAGTTAAAAAAAAATTTAGAGACATATCATGTTGTGGTTTTTTTGTGAAATGTATGACTTTTATTTAAGGACAACGCAATATTTTATTTTCTACACAAGGAAAGCATGGCATGCTCTCTAAAATTAATCTAGTGGAACATGGAAATATAAAGTCCTCCAAGCCCATCAATTTTAATCTTACTTTATCGTAGTAAACACTTTTCAGTGCCAAAGTAAATTAGGACAATGATCTGGATAAAAGCATATTCTTGAGCTGTTTGAGAAAGATTTTGATTTGGCTGCCAGAGTTAGAGCAATGACCCTCATTTCTAAGTGGGAAAGCATTCCATCACTGTTGTATACAGACCTGGTTGACCCACCTGCAACTCTGTCGCCATGTGGTTCAGCCATACCAGCATAGACAGTGAGTCATCAGGGATGGTTCAATATATTAAACTTTCTTTGGTTTGACACTGGTGGTCCATTTGCCAGATTGAAATCATGAGCGGAACTGAAAATTGAGTGCATTCAACTACCAGGTTCTTGGACTCCTTCCACGCAAGGATCTTTCTATATTGTGCTATGTGTATGTTTTCAAGAGCATTGGTTTAGAGTCGAACTCACACGTTTTCAGCCTTAACTGTCAGGCCATGGACACGTTCGTTCCTTAAACTCTTAGGGCTTTAAGTCCTCTGTAAGGGTGGTAATAATAGTACCTGCCTCATAAAACCTTTAATGAGAAAATACACATAAATCACTTAGCACATTGCTGGAACACAAGGGCTCAGTCAACGTTGATTATATTTTTCTTGTTGATTATTCCAGACTCCACTAATATTTCCAGTCTTTCATTTTCTTTCTTGTTTTCAGTGGTAAACCCAAACTTTTAAGCTTTCTTTCTTTTTTATGGAAAGCAGAGTAGTCAAAACAAAGTCTACGTTGTCAAAACTATCTGCTATGTCTTATAATGAAAGTAGATAATGCTTGCTTATATGTGTGTGTGTCTACATAAAAAAGAGTCACAACTCTAAGTCTTGCCAGACTTAGGGCAGGTGGACACCCTCTTGTCTGGGAGCCAAATCTTATCACCAGGACTTATTTATTTCAGGCCTGATAAAGATGCTTCCACTTGCTGATCCCCCCC
>NW_006285042.1:2970566-3005776 GCF_000327345.1 Myotis davidii | reverse complement strand
CGCCGCCCATCTCTTATTTAAAACATAAAGACCAAAAGAAATTGGAAAACTATAAACTTGTAAAAGAAGTAAGAAAGTGCTTGTATTATTTTTTATATTTCTTAGAAACTGAGTTTGTAAGTAATTTTCTAACTTCTAAAGAAGCATTTTCCCCCGAATTTTTCATCACAGGAATAAAACTGGGTTTTCAGTTATAATCATATGATAAAATTGTCATACTGTAAAACTAATGTTTTTCACTTAGTTTAATTTCATATTTACTCTTCTCAATTCAAGTATTTCCTTGTTGTGCTGTCATGTTCAGGGTGAGAACCACTGCTGGGCATGACCCCAGCATGAGCAGGATGAATCAGTCATTAGGGGCTGAGAGTGTGAGCAGTCAGTGGATTTTTTTAAAAATATATTTTATTTATTTTTTACAGAGAGGAAGGGAGAGGGATAGAGAGTTAGAAACATTGATCAGCTGCCTTCTGCACGCCCCCTACTGGGGATGTGCCTGCAACCAAGGTACATGCCTTTGACCAGAATCGAACCCTGGACCCTTCAGTCTGCAGGCCGACGCTCTATCCGCTGAGCCAAACCGGTTAGGGCAATCAGTGGATTCGTTTAGGGTGCCTCTTCAGAAGGTCTCACTTGTAACACCTTTGCCAGGTCCAGGCTGAATAAAATGTTTTCAAGTTTCTGGAACTGGGTGGTTTGTTCAGCCTCTTTGTCACAAGCAATGTCATCATACACACTTTAAATTTGGTTTTGGTATTTCCCAATGGAAGCTCTTATTATTGCATTGATTTAAGATCTTTTTTAAAATAAGGGTTTAAATCGATGACCTGGAAAGTTTGGTTCATCTTGAAAATTCTCTGACCAAAGTTTACCTTTGCCTTTTAGGGTTTTACTTTTAAGGTCGTCCCCCCCACCCCAGTTTTGTGTGATTGCTTTCTTATTTCTTTTGGATTCCCAATATTAATGATCGTTGAGAATTTGAAATTACAGGGTGGGGCAAAAGTAGGTTTACAGTTGTGAGTACATGAAAACAGTTTATTATTGTATTATTACTTATTAATTATTGCATTCTTTTCTATAGGCACAACTGTAAATTTTCCTTTGTCTCACTCTGCATTCTTTAAAAACAGTCAAGTGAAATATTAACACGGCCAAATAATTATGCCTCTCTGCTGTGGCAAAAATTTAATTTAGTAAAATCCTGTTCCGTCATTTCTTTTCAGGGCCCTGGCTATTAAATATCTCTCAGCTTGAGAAATTAAACATGCTAAAATGTCTTCCATTTTGAAAGTAAACAAACAAACAAACTCAAACTAATAATCCTAATAGCGGTTCCAGCTCCTGCATTACCTATCTCGGCTGCATCACAGTTTTGACCACCTGCTTAAGAAAGGAAGACCAGTAGACTTTATGAAGCTGAGGCCTGGTACCCCACCTCTCATCTCAGCCCCTTGTCATAATCCTCTGGCTTTGTAGTTTTCCCCAAAGTGCAGTCCTAAGTTAGGCCTTTTCCTCCTGTAACTTCCCAAACTGTTTACACAGATGCTGATGACGATAATGGATTTTCAGCTCACATATTCCTGGATGGTTCTATAGCTATATGTTCAGCTGTCTGCATGGACATTTCTACTTGAATGTTTCTAAGTTACCGTGAACCTAGTTCATTCTAAAACCAAACATACTATATTTCCTTTCGAAGTCAGTTTTCTCCTTGTCTGCCTGACAAGCTCCTGCAGATTATTCCAGATCCATTTCAAGTGTCTCCCCTCTCAGCCCTTCCTTCATACCGACCCCTCACTCTCCTATGGGGCCTACTGTAACTTGTACTGTAGCACTTTCCTTCCGACTTGCAAGCCAGGAATTCACTGAGACCAGAATCACATATGTGTCCTTCTGATGCAGCCAAGTGCCTGGTGTGTGATAGGTGCTTAGTAAGTGATTGTTGGATGTTAATGGCAAATGATAGATATAGAGAAAGGAAGCAACATTTTTATTTCACCAGGCAGAAAAGTTTGTAAGTGGTGAGATATTAAAAAGATCTATTTTATAGTTTTATAGAAAATGAAACCATCAGCCTTATTGATTAGATGTGGCCCCTAGGATGTCAGAAGGGAAGAGAAACCTCTGTGTCCTTCCTCGATGCATAGTTGCCCTGGTGCTTGCAGTGGTTTCAGTGGAGACACATTCATGGAATCGTGGCAGCAGGTGCACTTTTTTGAATGACTTTTCCAGCCTTTTCAATAAGTACCTGATGGACAAAAGACAGCTGAACTATCTGCTTGGGAGAATATTTAGGTGCAATTATTTCTTAGATACACTTTCCCCCCATTTAGTCTACATTCCCAAATGGGGCTATGAGGGTCAGGATAAGAGGATCATATATATGCTTCCATTTACGTAGGCAGAAAGGAGTGGAAAAAAAATAATGATTTCATTTCTAGAGGTGATTACCCTGCTCTACCCTTCCCCGCACCCAGGTAAGATTGCATGCCTGGGTGTGCTAGTCATACCCATTTAGCATTATTTCTAAATTCACTAATATCAAGTCCATCCTTGGGTGCCAGTAGCTCATCACATTTCATTGTGGAACATTAGAAAAAAGTTTGTTATTGGAATCCTTATGTTGTTGCGGTGAATTTTTAGCAGGTATGTTGTGACCATGGGTTAATCCATGTTAATTTCTTAATAAGAAGTCTTAGCAATGAAGATTCATCTTTGACCCTCCGATATTGAAGATTAAGTTCCTGGCACTATGATGCTGGACTATCACAGATTGTATTATGTACCTGTTTCCCTTTGGCATCCCTGAAAACAGAAAACATGTTTCCAAAGATCAGCTCACATGGAAAAAAAATTTAAAATATGTGAATAAAAATTTCCTTTTGCTTTTTTAATATTAGCCAACTTCATGTAGATTTGTTGTTTTGATCTATTTTGTAGTCTTATGCTGGTTTGGTAGACTGTATGAGGAACTACATACAAGCATCCTGTTTTCATAATAACCAGCATAAATCCCAGTGAAATTATTTCAGAAGTAGCTAAGTTTCTTCCTATAGAAGCAGGTTTTCTAAAATTTCCATTATTTTGTGTTTCTCTTTGAAATTTTAGAAGTATGACTAAAACAAAATTGATTTGTATCCTTAGGCCCTAATGTCCTGCTAAGTGTTAATTGTGCAGGATTTTTATAAAGAGTTTAAAGATAACTGAAGAAAACATAGGGCCTGACCCTCTACCATTGAAATGGTGTCCGTTTTAAATTGAAAATATTTGTAAATCTCTCTCTCTTTTTTTGCTTCCATTTCATGGTTTCATCGTTTTGAAACCACAGGATTCTTTTAACTTTTGGCTTAGGTTAAAATAAGTGAAGTTGAATAGAAAAGAGATTTTTACAGGATTGTAATATGGCTTTAGGACTGGTAAAAGAGCCAGACGGATGATTCAGAGGCTGAAAATAGCTCTCTATTTTATGCAATCAAGTAAAGCTCTGTACCTTGGCCTTCCCCACACAGGATTAGCTGAAAATTGGAAGTCATTCCACCCCCGGCATGCCACCACGGATGACACGCTGGGCTTAGGACAAACCAGTGCCTAAATGGAGCACGTGTTGCTAGAAGGATAACCCTGATGCACAGGGTGGATTAGAGTTGAGTGACCTCAACTCATATTCATTTCCTCTAAAAGGAAAACTCAACAAGGCTCTCCCTGTTCCACCGAGCGAGCGTTTACGTAGCCTGGGTTCTCACGATGGCACCCAGTCACCTCCAGTGGCTCAAGTGCCCTATTTCCCTTTGATGCTCACTTCCCTGAAAGGCCTTGGGGACACTGGCAGCATTTATCCTGGGCCTTAGGTATCTCATTCTAAGACCATGGAAGGGAGAGAGATTGATTTTTCTTTTACTCTCTTACAGATTTGTTTCCCTTACTTTTTCTGTATGTTTTTATGCAAAAGGCTGTAAAATTAAATGAGGAGGCTGGAAGATGATTCCTGAACTACCTCCATTTCTGTTGAGCAAGTGGGTAAGCTTTTCTGGGTAGAACCTCTTAGGGAGGTCTGAGAGCTGAGTCATCAGGGTGAGTGAGAGTTTGATGCCTCTCTTAAATTCTTGTTCCCCGAAATGGGACTGTGTACTGTGCGCTGTCAAATAAATAAAACTGTCAGGTTATAATTAATGGGCGATGCTTCTCCAATTAAACAGAATTGATGAGAAATATCTGGGAGGATATTAGCAATGGGAAGGCGATGTTTGCATTTAAATGGTCTTAATTACTCCTTGGACTTAATGCCCTATTAAGATGACCGGGAGAGGATCACGTCTGGCTTCGCTGTATTGTTTTAGACAGTGGGGGTGAGCTGAAAGGACCAGAGGGCGTTCGTGTGCATTGTGGTGTCTGCTTTTGCAGACAGAAGGTTTGGGAACGTATGTGCTTTCTTCTCCCCCTTTTTCTTTTCTTTTCCCCTTCAAAGGAAATTAAATCAGAGCCCTGACAGGAGAGGGTAAAATCTCTAGCAGACCTCCCCAGTGCTTGGAATTTACAGACTCTTCCTTGTCCCAGTTTGCTATTGTCCTGAGGCAACACACTCCCCTGCTGCTCTTTGCATCTTTGGCAGTTGGCCAGCCTCCCAGGGCCTCCGGCTTTGATGTGAGGAGCAGGCTGTCCTCTGGCAGGCTGTTGTTGCCCTGGCCTGGGCTTTACTCTCCAGAATGCCAGGAGGGATGTCCTGTCTCGCACTATACATTTCGAGGCCCCCACCCCCACCCCCACCCCCGTCACCCTCAGGGGTTTCTAACGCTCTGTGGCTGAGGCAGCCTGCCTTGGTGTTGGCCACAAGTGGCTGCCCCAGCTGCTCAGCTTGCTTTGCTGGCTTTCCGGGCCTGTCCTCCAGGGGAGGTCCTCTCCCCCTGGGGGAAGACAGCGGCCCTGCCAGGTCAGCTGTCAGTCTGAAGGGCCTCCTTGGCAGGGCTCAGGGGAACCGACCCAGCGGGTTAAACAGCTTCCTCTGGGGACATTGCATCGACCTTCATTTGATCTGAGCCTGGCAGTCTGGTTAGTGAGGAGAGTAATTCTGGCTGGGGGAATCTTTCTTAACTGAACCTATTTCCACCATGGTTCCAGGCTTGCAGTTAGATGTCTGTGCTGTTGCAAATCTAACTCTTACAACTTCTGGTAATTTCTATTGGCAATTCTAAAAGCAGGTGGATACGAACACAGGGGATTGTAATGAGAGATACTGGGGAAGAACGAAATGGGACTGTGCTTTATAACTAACCAAAGGTGAGATCCTGCCAGAGGGGTGGGGGTGGGAGAGAGTTTCTTGTGATGAGCTGTCTTCAGCAGGGCCAGTTTGATTCAGATTGCCTGGACAGGCTGAAAGCAGATCATTATCTTGTTTTGTTTAGTCCTAGTACCTTGCACTGTATCTTAATAGGCTTAATAATAACATATCCCACAGAGGAGGAGTTTATTATAGCAGAATCCAATCACCAACCATTCTTTATTTATTTGTATTAAGTTTTATAATGTCCAAAGTTGCCTTGTTAGATTCTGTAGGTAAAGTTTCTAACTGAGCACGTTACATTTTTTTTGGCAGCCAGCATGAAAGAGACTGTTAGCTCTCTTTTGCAGTAGATAGGAGAGGGCAGCCTGCAGGATCCCGTGACCTTGTTAGGGGAGGACTCCTGAAAGGCTTCAGAATAGAAAGGGGAAGAGATTTGTAGAAGACAAACTTCAGGGTCTTTTTAGGGCATGCCTATTTGCATTCTGTTTAGTGCTTTGCAGCCATTCATGGGTAACACTTTAGCATTCTCATATCAGTATCCTTTTCTTGTCATTAATGAGTCGTTGCTGTGTGTCGTGTGTGTATTATATTGATGGTAGATAACTTCATTGGTCCATCCTGAATACTAGGGCCTTGTTTAGCACAGCTTTAGTGATGCAGGTATCTTATCATGTCCAAGTTTAGATGCTTTGAAATTGCAGAGGTTTGCCACAACCCATTTGCTTAAATCTTGTCTTTCAGCAAACACTGGGGATTTCTGTAGGATAGGAGCATGGAAGGGACAGTAGCTGATAGTCCTGGCACTTAGCATTCACAGAAAAGGTAATATTTGCAAGAATTCCACCCATCATTTCTTACTGCTTACACGAGGGGGTGAAGTTGGTAGTTCTGATGATGAAACTGGAACTCAAGGAGATTGTCCACCCGACCTAAGAATGCTAAAATGTGCCATTTCTCTGTCAAATGTGACCCTCCCCTCCTGCAGCTTATCGGTTCCCTCGCCTCCCTATAATTTTCTTCAGTAAAAGAAGTTTGGAGATTGTATTTTCATATTTATATTGATCTTTGCAATCCTCTGTTTCCTGTCTGTTGAATCCACTGGGCAATATATTGTGGATTGACAGGAAAAATTAAAGAGATTTAAAAAAAATCTAAGGCATCATTCATTAATAATTTCATTCTGTTTCTGGGTGTGTTTTCTTTCCGTTGTCAGCCAGTGTGGGAGGAAAGGGAAGAATGATGTTGGAGCCCACGGTGTTGTGTGGGTATGTGCAATCCAAAAGTATCTTATAGGAGAAAAAAATGTTCTTATTATAAAATTAAAACACTAACTAACAGAAGATCATTAATTCTATGGTAGTGAAAATTTGTAGTCCAATGCTATTAAAATCATTAATCATTAAAGACATATGTTAATCAAAGGCATAAATATATATACAAAATGGCAATTCTCTGCTACCAGGCTTACACCTAAAATGTCATTAAGAAGGCTATTGTTGTCCGGTGGGCGTGGCTCAGTGGTTGAGAGTTAACCTATGAATCAGGAGGTCACGGTTCAATTCCTGGTCAGGGCACATGCCAGGGTTGAAAGCTCAATCCTCAGTGTGGGGCATGCAGGAGGCAGCCAATCAATAATTCTCTCTCATCATTGATGTTCCTATCTCTCTCTTCTTCTCCCTTTCTCTCTGAAATCAGTAAAAATGCTTTAAAAACAAGAAGGCTGTAGTTGTTGACAGTGGAGAGAATTGGCATAAGTCTAAGGCAACAGCATTATAATTCCCAAACCTACACATTTTAAACTAGGTCGGAAGTTTTCTTCACCTGGTTAAAAGTGAATTCTGGCTAAAGTTTTCAAATGATAATATCTACAACCACAGAGCAAGTGCACTGTAGTTTTTGCCCATTGGAACTCTAGGCACTCCCTTCTAGAATTCCTTTTTTGGTCTGCTGCTCTTTTTCTGTCCACATCCCCCACAGCCTGGAGCCTGATGAGTTTGACCTGCCTATGAAGTCATTTGCCACTATTCTAGCCCTTACTGAGCTCTTCCTGTTCTCAATCTCCATTTTACTTAGAATAATTACCAAACAGCTTAGCATTTGGCACTTACATTTTTAAAGTAATTTTTGTGTGTTGGCTCAGGGCTTACAGTTATTATGCATTTTATTATCTCCATAGCAACTAGCACTGTGTTAGGTGCCTTGCAAAAGTCATCATTGGTTGATGGTGGTTTCTTTTGTCTGGCTGTTAGTAAACCATTGTTGTAGACTAGAGCCTTGCTTCTCAAGATGTGGACTCCAGACCTATGCATCACCATCACCTGGGAGCTTTAGCAGCCTGGTCCCCATCCAGACATGCAGAATCACAATCGTCATGCTAATGAGCTCCTAGGGTGACTCACAGGCAAAGTTTTCATAGCCCTGTTGAGGAAGGTCTCTTTTCCTGGGCAGGGTGGAGACCCCATGAACCTCCAACTTCCCTTTTTGCCAGTGTTGTACTGTAGTGATGTAGGGATCTGGTTGTAACGTATTGAACCTGCCACTTTCACTGTGACAGTGAGGTTGTAAATTTAGTCCTAACATAAAAAAGGCAAGACAAGGTTTTAAAGTGGCCAGAGGGCCCCATTA
The DNA here is from genome assembly GCF_000327345.1 of Myotis davidii. Taxonomy (NCBI): domain Eukaryota; kingdom Metazoa; phylum Chordata; class Mammalia; order Chiroptera; family Vespertilionidae; genus Myotis; species Myotis davidii. The sequence goes on along the minus strand of NW_006285042.1, from coordinate 2,997,873 downwards.
AACCATCAGGACTGTATTTGTATTCTGATTCAGAACAACCTCCAGATCCAAATCATTAAAAGCATCCCTCTAAATGGCCTCCTTTAAAATTCTCAAACTGAGAAGCAAAAAGTATGATTTCCTTTTCCTTAGTTACTTTTTTTTTTCTTCACTTGAAATGTTTACACCCACTCAACTTGCTATTTTGAACTCTGGGAAAGAAAATTTGTGGGCATCTTGCAGTTTTTCAGGAAACAAGGCTTAGATTAAGTACTTGCCACATTTTCCTGTGCTTCTTTCTTCGGGAAGGTGGAGCAGCACACCGCTCATGCTTTCACTCCGCTTGGCACACAGTGTGACTTTCAAAGTGTGGATGGAAAACAGCTTCTGTCCTTATTTGCCCAACTTCACACAGATATTCCTGGCTGTTTTCCCTCCCATTTCTATTTGTCCGTTCCTTCCCTTTCACCGGAGTGTCTGGAATTCTTCAGGTCAGCATAGGTTTTGTAAAATATAAGATTCTTTGAGAGTACTTAGGTTTGTTAAATCAAGGGAGATAACACATGGATGCAATTAGCATGTGCAACAATATGTAGACTATTCTCAGTCAAATTTTAGCTTACGTTTTAAGGCATTTACATTTCTCTGTTAGTATTGCTGTTTCTTTGAATCCAAACCTATTTCGCAGGTAACAGAAATGAGAGACACTGGTTGGGATGGGGGGACAGGGGAAGGGTATTAGGTAAGCTCAACCATTCAGCTATGTTTTAAATGGACTCAGGGCTTTGTCATGTAAATATACTAAGAAAATATACTGGTTACATGGGATATTATTTCGTGGTTGTGTCATTTACATCGTTTGTTGAGGCAATTAAGATGTTTTATTTTAGGTAGGACTTGTCTTCTGGTTCATGGGTGTTCCCCCACACGTTACCATAGCACCGGGGGCTGAAGTGCTCCCAGAGCATCCTGGTCAACTCAGGAAGCATGACCCATGTATACTGCACGGGGGACACCACTCAGCTAGAGAAAGTTACTCCACTCTGTCACTGTAGGTACTCCTGATGTATTATACGCAAATAACTGAAAGAGACCAATTGGTGACCACACAATCAAATATTACCTAAAGATAAAGTACTCCATTGTGTACACCATGTAACTGGCTGAAATACAAAGTTCACATGTGTTTAGATATTCTGATGGAACTCAGATATCACTGACTGAGGTGGAGTTTGTTTTGTTTTCTTAGTGTGGTGAGACAGGCAATAAAAATAAATCAAAGGTAAGGAGGTTTAGACTCAGCTGCTTTCATCAGGTTATAAAATTATTTTAGGTGTTGCACTGCAGTGTCGTGTAGAAATTGAAGGGAACCCATGATCATATCTCAGGTGTCCTGTTCGCTCCCGAGGAAATGGGCATTTCTGAAGAATGTTGCATTGTGGTTTGTACACATGAGGCTTGCCTGTTCAACAGGCCACAGATCTGTATCTCCTGTGCTAATTAGTGGCAGTCATATAACGGAATCCTCCAAACAGGTGACTAATACATTTTGTACTTACTGCTTTTGAAGTGGGATTTGAGGTGCATATCAACATTGACAAATTCCTAGGTAATTTGAAATCACTGACCACTCGGATAACTGTAGTTAGATTGAAACGAGCATATTTGTTGTATTATAGGTGAGCAGCCTTTTAAAATACTGGCTTAATGACTGGCCACGCTCAAGTAACTTAAGTCCTCATTTGAGGCAAGAAAGAAAATAATACTTAACATAAGAAATTATAAAGGAAAAAATGGGAGATCTAGACTGTTATACATGTCAATTTCATATTATACATTGAAAAATTAGTGAAAAATGAATTTTTTTTAAATTTTCTTTTTTTTATTATTGTTGACATGCAATATTATATTAGTTTCAAGTGTACAACATAGTGATTATACATTTGTATACCTTACAGAGGCTAGTACTTATCTGGCAATGCACATAGTTATTACACTACTAGAGACCCACTGCACGAAGTTCGTGCACTTTTGGGGGCGGGTCTCTCAGCCTGGCCTGCACCCTCTTGCAGTCCAAAAGCCCTCAAGGGATGTCCAACTGGCGGCTTAGGCCCCTCCCATTGGGGAACCAGCCTAAGCCACTAGTCAGACATCCCTAGCACAGCAGCGGAGGTGGGAGAGTCTCCTGCCACCGCCGCTGCGCTCACCAGTCGTGAGCCCAGCTTCTGGCTGAGTGATGCTCCCCCTGTGGGAGCGCACTGACCACCAGGGGGCAGATCCTGCATTGAGCGTCTGCCCCCTGGTAGTTAGTGCATGTCATAGTGACCAGTTGTTCCGCCCTTGGGTTGATTTGCATATTAGCCTTTTATTATATAGGATTATTAAGTATGTTCCCTGTGCTATACTTGATATCCCTATGACTATTTTTATAACTGGAAGTTTGTACTTAATCCCTTTCATCTATTTTTGCCCATCCTCCTATCTACCCTCCCATCTGGCAACCATCAGTTCATGCTCTTTATCTATGAATTTGTTTCTGTTTTGTTTGCTCATTTATTTTGTGTTTTAGATTCCACATATAAGTGAAATCATGCAGTATTTGTCGTTTTCTGTCTGACTTACTTCACTTAGCATAATACCCTCAAGTTTCATCCATTTGCAAATAGTGAGATTTCCTTCTTTTTAATGGCTGAGTACTATTTCATTATGTGTATAGCTCATCTTCTTTGTCCATTTATCTATCAATGGACACCTAGTTTGCTTTCATGTCTTGGCTATTGTAAATTATGCTGCAATGCACATTGGGATACATATATCTTTTCAAATTAATGTTTTAGATTTCTTCAGATAAATACCCAGAAGTGAAATTTTGGGGTCATAAGATAGTTCTATTTTTAATTTTTTAAGAAACTCCATATTGTTTTCCATAGTGGCTACACCAACTTATAGTCCTCCAATAATGCACAAGGATTTACTTTAGTGAGAAAGGATTCTTAAGAATCTTCAAGTCCATTCCATACCATGAGAGGAAGCACCATTACTTTTTCTTGGAAAGAGACTTTCACAAAGATACGTTGTTAAACATATGTACTAACACAAAACTATCATGACAAGAATCCAGCAATGATATTATGAAAATAAATACCAAATATTATTTGAAGGAGCCTTGCTAATTCTTTCATGAAAGGGCTGGAAAAATAAATTATTTTCACAGCTCTAGATGTTCAAATGTGAAAAATGACTGTATAATTTTGTATGATATTGCAATTCATTTACATCTGTTGAAACAGTGTAGTTTAAAATAACCAAGTCATTTGACATTTATCTTGTCATATTAATGGCAAGAATCCTAGAATAATAATTAAAACTATTTATCTCTGGAATAAATACATCTTTTGAGACCATATCGAAATGAGTTTCCTAGATAACTACTTCTTGAATAGCAATAAGACAGAAGTCCAGACATAGGTTGCCTTGGCAGTGGAAACCTAGTTCCCATGACTACTCTGCATTTGGGCTTAGTATGTATAATTATTGCTATTTGTCTTCATTGTCAGGAACATTTTTGTTTTGTTTCACTTTTTTTTTTTTTCCAGCATGCACCTTCCAATAGCAGAGAGCAAATCTATTTCAACCTTTTTTTTAAAAAAATGAGATAACTATCAATTAATTTTTCTAGCATGTGTAGTGGGATTTGGGGAGTGACAGCATGGGGTTAATTCCAAATTGTATAGTAAAACAATCATGTATTTATGGCGTTGGAGTAGGTTTTTGAACTTTAACTTTAGTATAGTTGTATTTGATGTTCTGGGACTTTAAAACATACTAAGTCTGCCCTGGGGAAACCTGATTCAGGAGAGGCTGGAAGCTGTCCAGTTTTCTATTTCAATCTTCTGGTCAACCCTCCAGCATCTTATTTATTTTAGGCTCTCACCAGTTGAGCTACAGCTTGCTTTCTCTCAGACTTTCTTATGGAGCTGAGATGATAATTTAATATTTGGGCTTCTGAAAAAGGTGTATTTACTAGTAAAATGAATAGAATTAACTGATATTATTTATAAATCACAAATAAGCTGCTTCTGGATTTTTAATAAACTCTTTCTGTGAGAGACAAGGTGTAACATTTTAAGAGTGATTTGGAAATTCATGTTAGTGAGTTCTCTCCAAATGATCTGAGTATTAGTTTATATACCTTCACAGGTTTAAGGAACTGCAACCTACACATTTTCATTGCATTTGCAAATTAATAAGATTCAATGAGTAGAATTCCAAAGCAGTCAGCTGCATCTTTCTCTCGTGTCTAATTTTACATATCCTAACTGACAGTATATAGTCATCATTTCCATGTGCCAATCAGTCCTGAAAATAAACTCTTCTGCTCTCACACTCTATTGTGCTATTTTATTGTTTTCTCTATGCTTGAACACTCATTTTATCCCAAACTTGAAAATTTAATTTAGTTGGCAGATGCTTTTGTTGTTTTATAGCTTTGAGTAGCATGCTACCACAATTATCTTGGTTTGATTTCTGTGTTATTAATGTGTAGATCATATAATGCTGCTCTGATTTAAACACTATTTTTTGTTGTTCTTTTCTCATTAGGTGGAGTCTTTGAATTTTTAAAAAGACAATAGTAATCAGATCTACTTGAAAAATTAAGTGAATTGACTTGGCTGGAACAATCTTTCCAATTCTTTAACATCCAACAGCCGGGTAAGTTGAGTTAAGTGTTTTCTATGTGGCTTGATTTAAAAATTATTGGAAAGATCGCTCAAGCAAAATACTGAGCTTTATGTAAAATTTTGTCAGTAATGATTGGAGGCCCTCAAACCCTATAAAAGATGTCTGCAATGCTATCTAAATAAACATGTTTGTAAGTTTTTCTGTATTTCTGGAAATATCCAGTTTCAAAGGATGAGAAGATTAGAAAATATTGTCATTTATAGTTTGGAGCCAGATTTTAAAATTTACTTTATCAATGATTATTTGCTTGTAATCTTGAGGTAATGTGAGATTTTTCTTTTAGTGAGATATTTATGTGTAACTATACTGTATTGTATCAGAGTCAAACCTAAGATAAAATAAATAAATCAGTAGCTCTTTTTCTTTTAAGTCATTATCATTTTACAGAAATCTTGGTTTCTGTGATGAGAGTAAAAATACCTTAAGATCTTAATTCAACTTCCCAGTTGCACAGTTTCTGCAGAAAATTCACAAGGTAGAAAACTCTAAGCCAGGAGGAGTTTAGGCTTTTAGCAAATTATTGGTGCTGCCAAGACAGAATTCAGCGGGAACAGGACTTTGGCTACTGTTAAAATGTCAGTATAGTAAAACCTGCTCTGTCAAACAGATTTTTGGCATCAGAAGTCTAAATGATACTGATTTTTAAGGTTGGTAAATTTTTTTTAAGCCCAGGCAAACTCATGTTTTAATTAACCGTTTACAGAGTAATAGAAAATTTGGTCAAAATAAAGTATTTCTAGTCTAAAGTCCCAAGATACGAGCTTCTGAAATACTAAATTTTATTCATATTTCTAAACTGTGCAGCTTGTTACTCAAGTTTCCTCTGGATAAACTAGAGCTATTCTAAAAGCTGATGAAATATAATGAATAAGAGAGGCTAGTGTCTAATCATGTGGGGAGCAGACTTTGCAACCAAACTAATAGTGTCTGCTTTACCTGTGGACATATTAAGACATTTGAGGTCAGGTGGTTTTTCAGGGAGGTGGTTGCATTGTTTGTACAATGCTAACAACTGCCTTTGTGTTGTCTAAAATAATCTCCCCTGAAGTGATTGCCCCGGAAATTGACTTGTTAGTGTAGCCTCTGAGCATTCTGTCAGTGTAGAAATATCAAGTGTGGAAACCCCGGGTAACTTTTCATTTTGCCTGTAAGGTTCATGACTCAAGATTCATTTGTGACCAATTATTTCCATTGTTATGGGCAAATGGTGCCATTCGGAAACAGTTTTGGATAATTAAAGGGATATAAGTCAGTTAGATGAAAAACCCATCAGGAAGAGAAATGTTAAAAAGAGTTTCCAAAGCAAAGGCTTAATTTCTTCAATAGCTATAATAGATGTTCGAAGATGAAAATTAATACTCTGAGCCACTAACTTCAATGTCTTTGTCTGCCACATCTAATTTTCTACCTACTCGCAGGTTGGCTTTTATAATTATTCCCCAGTACCCTACAGTGGTACAGTTAAATTTTAGTTGTCAGGACCTAATGTTAAGTTGTGTTTAGGAGACTGTTCTATTCATGCCTCCTAAGGATGGACATGCCTGGACATTGAGTCCAGCTGGCCTTCTCTTTGCTTATTGCACTGTGCGTGGAAGCCTTTGGTTAAGTCAGTTCCCTGAGGTCACTTTGTTCTAAAATCATTATTTCTTTGAATTAAAGAAGGATGCTACTGAATTCATAAGACCATGTGAGGATTAAACTCTTGGAAAGTAGTAGACACTCAGTAACTGGTAGTGATTATTGATGATAGTGATTAATAGTGGTAATGGTCACACTCAAAACAATACTTATGTTTTATGAATCATGTGACTGATGCTTTAGGCTATCATGGGCATAACCCATAGAGATGAGTATATTTTCTCAAACCAAGCACTTTTTGGTAAGGAAACATTTTATGAAATTGGTAAGCTTTTTTTCATGATGTGTATGCCTTGCACAATCAGCAACCCCTCAGGGACTTTATCTGTTTACCTGGCCTTGACCATTAGCCCAAATGAGGATTTACTTTTTTAAATAATAAATTTTAAAAATTTGTCCAACTTTCTCCATTTGAAATTGGTACAAAATAGAAAACTGTTTGCAAGATAGAAAACCCTCGCCATTAGAATGCTTTTCCTTTTGTGGTCCTTTTTTAAAGATTGCAAATACAAATTATTTTATTTATAAAGTAATGTGTCTTTTCATATCCTGCTGTTTCCCTTCAAGTAGCCAGTTCTTTGGACTTGCCTTGACCTTATTCATTTTAAGGTCATATTAGTTGAACTGTGAACCTTTCACTACCAGTACATGCACAGATTTATATGCTCTCATTGCATTGGAAGTGACTTTTACGAATTATGTAAGTGGCATTTCTTCTTTAAGCTGAGGAAAAGTAAGAAGGAAGATGAAACTGTTAACACTCACTGGGCATGTTCCACGGAGTCAGGTTCTTTGCTGTAGCCACTTAATTGTTTAAAAGTAAGATTTATTCATTTGAGGAAATCGGGTTTCAAAGCAGTAATTACTTTGCTGAGAATTACATAATTATGACAGTAATTTCTGGAGTCAGAGTTATTGAAATCTTACTTTAAATTAGGATATCTGAAATATGTCATTCTACTTTCTGTGAAAATTACTGTATTTTGTGATTTCCCAGACTCATTGTTCATCCATCTGTCTTTCTTTTGTTATGCCTTTATATGTTTTTGTTTTTGTTTTTTGGTGGGGGAGGGAGTAATTACTTACACCAATATGGAAGATAATAGTGAAGGACACTTCTAATCCTTTCTACTTGGACACATCTTAGCAGGTCTCAGAAAGAATTGATAAGGTCGCAAATAAGATCTGCTGTTTGCTTTCTATGGTGTGATAGAACTTTTCCTGCTATTACATATAATTCAAAGTAAATCTAGTAAGCTTCAAGGTAGTTGTGACCTTCAAGATATTTCATTTTATATAGGATCATTTTTACAGCTTTTCAGATGCATACATTCTTCTGTTCAGGTCTTCTATGTTTTAAGGTAACTTGAGAGTGTCTCAGTGTGTCTTATTATTACTAAACTGATGTAGAACATCAGGACTCTCACGCCTACTTACAAGGACATCTATATATTTCTCCATTACAACCTGAGTGAATGGAGCCCCTTACTGTTAGCCACATGGTTTCATCTTTCCACAATTTTTTTCTTACCCTCTTCTGTAAAACTTAACTCTTCTTGCTGTGTTTTCAAGAATGTCACTCAGCTATACTTTGATTTATTCCTACATTCAATACTTTACCTGCTTATGTATTCATCATTCAGCCAGCAGGCATTAATGAAACCAGTGGTACAAGCAAAGCACATTATGTTGTATGGGCATTCTGTAGCCATCTGAAAAACTGACTGTGGGCTGCTTTTGTTTCTTTTCATAGTATTACCTTCTGCCTGTCCTTCTTCCTGTCTCCTTACTTTAGCTTACCGCGTAGGATGGCTGTGTGAGGGAACCTCTCATCTTTTTCTCACCACACAAGCGCAACTGAGTGATTGTATGCCTTGTTTCTGTGATGGCCTGAATTACCATTTGGGTAGTGCGCTACAGTTTACAAAGGGCTTCTGTGTGACATTATCTCACTAAAGGCAATAGGTAGCATGTAGCTATCACTCACTTTTTGCTTTGTTTATGAAGAAATGGAGGCTCATGGGGTTACAATTTAATGAATTGCTCAAAGCCATAGTATTAATGAGTCATAGAACCAGAATTCTGTTTTTCTAATTTCAGATGGTATGCCATTCACTGCCAGATCACTGGCCTAGTTGACTGGCCTAGTATTCAAATATTAGAGCTTTGTTGATGTGGCCACTATATTATATTTAGTACCAATCATATAAGGAAATAGAAGCCATGTTGGAATTTGGAGAAAGAATCATAGTTCATAATTGTAAGGAATTTTGGAGGCAGCACACCTTTACCTTCCTTGATGATATTAACTATGAAGTTCACCCAATCACTCCCCTGCTCTGAGAATCTTAACCTCCAAGCAACATCTCCATAGATCAAGAATGGCCTTCAGAATTCTTAGTTCCTTGGCAATTATAAGTTTTATCATAAATTACTAAATTGGATATTGAACAAAAGCACCCACTTAGAGATCTTCATGTTTGTTTGTTTTCTCTCTGAATCACTTTGACACTTCGCGTTTCTCCCATGTCATTTCTTGTGCATATATTCATGGTCAAGTGGCTTTTGTGAGGTCTATACTTCACATGCTCATGCTGCACTGTAAGCTTCTTGAAGGCAAAGACTATGTATTCATTTTATTGGTGTCCTCTTCAATCTTGAAAATGATGATTGAAAAAACAGTAGCTATTCAATAAATAATTGTTAAATTTAATAGAAATATTTGGTTGTGTGTTTCCTTTTATAATTTATTTGAGGACTGCAAATTGATACCTGGACACAGATTTAATTTTAATCATATTAGTGAGCTGAATCAGCAAGTCTGATATGTATTAAACATCCAGAGCAGAGCCATAAGGACACATTTATGTGCTTTATTAGTGTTATTTTGAATGCAAAAAATTCTTCTTAAAATAAAATAACAACAATCCCTTCCCCCCTAAATAAAACATAACAAAAATCCCTACATTCTTCTTGCAAGAATGTTTTATTGTCTTTGTCTTGACCATGGGAACAAAAACAATTGACCTCTGAAAAGATTTATGAGAAAAAGTAAGACTTTCTGAATATAAAGCTTCCTGGGAGATCCAGGTGGCACTTTAAGGCAGGTGTGGAGCACCGCTCTCTGACTTCAGGACTAAGGCCATACAGTACATTTAATTTGGCCTGTAGTGGTGGGAAGCCCTTGAAATTTTTTAAGCTGCAGAGTGATGTAATCAGAGCTGCACTTTATGAAGATAGATGCTGCTGGATTGTGTTGGATGGCGTGGGGGTAGAGGTGAGGGTGGGGTGAGTGGGCACGGAAGCCATTTAGGAGGCACTTAGATTAATTCATATAAGAGCTGTCACCTCATGTTGTGCCCTTTACCTCTCCTCCCACACTGACATCACACATGAAAGCGCTGTTTGGAAAACTTTAGTGAACATTTGAATCCCAGGTTTAGGAAATTCTTTCTGACTTAACTTCCTGCAATCCCTTCCTTAGTTACTCATGTCTCAGGTTTTGCATCATAGAGCCCAAATTGTTTTGTGTGTTTTTTTCAGCTCAAATTGTTTTTCTTAAGACTCTCCTGATATTTCCGTGGGTCGCTGCCTCTGATAATTGTCCCTGGATTTCCGAGGGTACAGTGCCTAGACTTGTCCTTGGAAAGTTTGCCACTTGGATCCAGAGAACCTTCTGCTCTCCTGACTTTGTGCTGGGAGATCAGGTGGGTGCTAAGGGCCCGAGTTGGAGCGGTGGCAGTAATGATTGACAGGACACAGACAATAGGAGGGAGAGTGTGCAGGAAGCCAACGTAGGACTATCTGATTGGAAACAGGAGGTGTGTGTGGGTGTGTGTGTGTGTGTGTGTGTGTGTATGCTGCGTGTGCGCTTGTGTGTGTTCTTCTGGGGATACTGTCAATGTCACCAGGTTTTGAGCCTGGAAGTTTAAATATAACTTTATAGAAAAACGGAGATAAAGAGAGAAGCTGGTTTGGGTAGTAGGATGATGACTGTGAGTTTTGAGTTTGAGATAAAAGTAGATATAAAACACACTTGATTTTTTTTTTCCAAGCGGGTTTATCTTTGGAAACAGGAATTCACTGGAAGACGTGAGTCTTCTTCCTCTTTTTGCTGTTCTTCCAGCTCCTTATATTTTTCTCAAGAGCTGAGGATGGTTTTAGGTTTTATCAACTTTTCTCCTGCCAAAATCCCCCACAAACTCACCTCCTCAGGAACATGTGTACTTGTCAGAGTACTCACAGCAGCCAGAAGTGTGCCTTTCACCCTCCTCAAATAAAAACATACGAGCAGAACAGCTCTCTTTTCCTTTTGAGGGGCATGGTCATTGTCATCTCACGACTTGCAGATATAGCACAGCTCAGGAACATTTTTTTGGCAGGCTGGGAAATCTAGGGAATTCGCAAACACATGCACTTCTACTTTGCTATGTTTCCGATTGAGGCAGTCTAGTTCAGGGCAGCAGGACAATTTTTATTTGAACGCTAAAATCGAAAAAATGTATGTCATTAAACTCTAAAGTTATTTTCTCAATCGGTGGAGTTTCTAACAACAGGATCCTTAGGCTCTTAAGTTTGGTGGTAGCAGTGAGTTGGTTCGTCCCAGTGGGACCACCACCCCTTTTCCCATCCACTGAGCAGTTTTGAACTGTAGAAGAGATACTCTTAATTAAATCAGTTTAAGAGCATGTAATGGTCCTGTAATTATCATGTCATTACCTTGCATATTAATGATTAAAGCAAGCATTTAATAGCTATAGGGCAGTAAATATATTTCAGTTCTTAAACCATAAAAAGATTTCCATTAACAGAATGTTTTGTGCACAAATAAATTATTCATTGACTGTAGCAGAGCTTGATTCTGTCATCAGCCTTAAGTGGAAATTTTGAGAACACCAATCATCACAGATGCCAACAGTAAGTTGGCTTGAGCCCTCATCCCTCTTACATGGAACCGGAACTTTTTTGGCTATTTGTAAAAGCTTTAGTTCGGTTAAATTCAATGAATACTTATGGCATTTCTGACATATGAATTTTAGTGTTCTGGTGGTTGGAGAAATACAATGATCAGCAAGTCTGAATTTTAGCCTTCAAGTTGCTTATAAACCTAAAAGAGAGATAATACCACTGTACACCAAGCTTGGATGAAAGGAGCCTAAGTAGCACCCTCAAAAATGCATTAAGTAAAATGTGTTGCAAATTCAGAGGAGAAAGGCATCATGCACTTTCTTGTGGTATAAGGTGGGGGAAAGGGCGTGGGGACCAGGAAGTGTTTCCTGAGGAAGTCTTTAAAGATGGGCAAGGTTTTGACAGGTGGAGAGAATTACAACCACATAAGTAAAGAGATGGGATGGATAATAGGGGTGTTACCATGGAATGAAAAGTAACAGGATGGGAACAGCTTTGGTAAGTGAAGATAAGACCTTAAAGAAGAGGAAAGAAACATACCAAGAGATCTACAAAGGATAGAGGACCTTGAATGTGTAATTAACACATCAGTTAGTAAGACATTTGAGAGCTTTAACCCATTTTTTGAGCTCAGGAGTAACATGATTGGATTATATTTTTGAAATATATCTCACCTCACCTCACCAATAAGAAGTAAAAAACTTGGAGGCAGACAAGTTAGGAAGCTACTGTGACAGTCATAGTCGCCATGAGAGGTAATAAGATTCTGAACTAGGTTGGCTGTAATGGGATTACAAAGGAGGGGACAGATGGGAGAGACACTGTCATTAATTGTCTACAGGTTGTGGCATGTGATTGGCTACATGAGAGGTGGGAAACAGGAAGGAATTTAAAATTCCAGTCAACAATCTTAGTAAACTTTTGAATCCAATCAATGTTTATGGAAAACCAGCCATGTGCAAGGCACTGTGCTTGGTGCTAGAGAAAAATGAGAATGGCCCTGTTCCCAAGTAACTGAAAATGTAGTTGGGGATATAAAATACTCAACTAACATTTAAAGCAGATTATGACCAGTGAGATAACAGGGGTCGAGCAAAGGGTTATGAACACAAGCAGAGAGCCTTCATTCTGACTGGAAAAGTGGGGTAGCTTATGGACGAGATGACCCTTCAACCTTGAAGATCAGGTAGAGAACTCCAAAGTAGGTTGGCTCTCAGATGCCCCTGAAAATTCAAGAGGGGCAAGTACCAGGGCGGAGGAGAGGAACCTTTGGGAGAGAAGAGCTCTTACTTACTGCCTACTACGTGTCAGATCCTAAGCTGGGCACTCTGTAGTTAAAGAATATAACTTCAACAGTGTCAAGTGCTACAAAGTCCTCACCAATGCTATGACCTAAGAAAAGGCCACTGTATTTCACAAGGTAAGGATTACAGGATGGCTTTTGAAGAGGTTTCAGTAGGTTAGAGGTGGGAACATTCTGAAGCTTATTACTTATCTTGAAGATATGATTAAACTATATCAGCCAGAGAAAAGGCTAAGCTTTCCTCAGGGGTTTCTCCTCGATGGGTCAAGTTTATATAAACCTCAGTGAGTCTTAGTGCTTTGGCTGGATGTAGAGGTATCACTTGGGACTGTGTTTTTAGTCCTGAAAAGTCTTTGCAAACTTCAAACTATTTCAAAATTGTTAGGTTCCTAGATTATTTTCTCACAAGTAAAAGATTTCAACACTTACTCCAACTTCCCTCTTCCTTCCTGCTTCCTCTTTCCTTCTTCCCACTCCTTTCTTTAAAACACCCAGCTGTTTAGGGTGCACGCATTTGCCACACCCTTGGCTCAGAGTCAGGGAAGTCCTCGGGCTCTCCTTGGCTCTTTTCCCATGTGGAAGGAGATTTCCATGGAGAACAATCCAAGGAAGTGCATGTACACATAGACACACAGTTACACACACACACCAGTTCTTTTCCTGTCCTCAAGGATATTTATGTGCCAATAACCAGACATATAGTCATACATAGGCACATCGTGTCACATGCACCCTAAGGAAACAGGGCATGGATGCAGTCATCTAACAGGAAGCTGTAGAGATATTATTAACAATTTAACATTTGGGAAAAATAGAAATTAGAGAAAAAAATTTTAAATTGCTTTGTAAGATGAATAACATATTATTATAGAATGTAAAGGGATGAGATTTATATCATAGTTATGGTTAGTTGATATTTGCTGTGTTTTTTTAAAAAAATCAGTTACTACAGCAAACTGGGCAAATAAAGAAACTTTCTCAGAGGTACCCATATTATTATGGAGCAATTTAAAATTAAAACAGACCACCCTATAATTTAAAAGGGATAAAGGGAGAGCAATTAAAAAGAATAGTGGGATGGAGGAAGAAGCAATTGCTCCTTAACCCCACAAATGCATGATAGTACATGAACATGGTATGTGTGAGTGTGCTATAATCCATCCATCCATCCATCCGTCCATGCATCCAACCATCCATTCACTTACTTGATCACTCAATCAGTAAACATTTACTGATTTCCTGTTGTATTCCAGGCTGGGGGCTGGGAAATATAGCTAGGTAAAGAAAAGATATATGACATTTTAAATAAAAAACATTCTTCTTATAGGAAACTGACCAATATAAATAAGTTTGCCTGTTTTATAGGTAGATGAGTTGATGAAAGTACATTTACTACGGCTTGTACCTCTCAAAGCGATTCCTACCTTTGTGAACCCTAAAATGTGTTCAACCTGCTCGAATCCAGGAATCCAGTTATTTGATTAATGATAGTGGGACTCTTCAGAGCTTCTAAAGAAATTGCCATATATTCTCGCCAGATTTTCCCTACTACAGAATTGGTATTCTTTTTCCTTAAGAATCAAATTGGCAAGATGTTTCATCAGGCTGCTTTCCCCCTGTCTTATCAATAAGGCAAGCATATTTATTTGTGCGCACAGGTAAATATTCTCAGGGAATTCCCCAAATGTAGGGATATCTTCTATTGTTGGAAAGCACTGTCCTGATCTTTTCAATCAGCAATCAAGCTCAAAAGTGGGAAGGACCATTGAGACAGATAAGGCAGAGTAAATCTGAGAATGTAGCAGTATGTCACTCTGATAGATGATACTTTCAATTTTTATTGTTTTTTAAATTATCTCTCCTTGCTTCATTTTACTAATCCAATTTTTCTCACAACTGGGAAATGTGGCCGGGAGGTTTGTGTCTCGAAGTAGTTATCCTATTTTAATTCCACCTTGGTTATGCTTATGAACAAACAAAGGCCTTCATTTTTTTCTACCTATTTGCTTTGCAGTCCACACTCATGAATGCTAGGGTCAGATGTAACATGCCACCGTGTTTACCTCTATTTTAAATAGTCAAAAATTCAAATTGAACTGATAAACCTATGGGACCTTTGCCATAGAATTATTCTTGAATTCTTTTGTTTCCAAAGCAAATTAAAAATATTTATGGATGATATATGCATAAAGGCAATTTTTATTATGTCAAAATATAAATCGTGAGTTTTTGGAATTGATGAACATATTAACATGTTTTGTAGAGTTACTAAAATATTCAAATTAAACTATATGTTAATTTGGAAGTTTGTAATGCAGATTTTTTAAAATGTATTTTTATTGATTTCAGAGAGGAAGGGAGAGGGAGAGAGATAGAAACATCAATGATGAGAGAGAATCATTGATTGGCTGCCTCCTGCATGCCCCCTACTGGGGACTGAGCCCACAACCTAGGCATGCGCCATTGACTGGAATCGAACCTGGGACCCTTCAGTCCGCAGGCCAACACTCTATCCACTGAGACAAAAAAGCTAGGGCTATAATGCAGATTTTAAGAATGCCTTAACCCAAATTTGGAAATTATATTTGGCAAAGATAAAATGTTCATGTGGATTTAAAAAAAAATTTAGAGAGGAAAAAGTTAGCTACCCTAGTGAGGGTAGTTAATTCTAATGGGGGAACAGTGATTAACTAGAAAGGTCATTGGTTGAAATGCCAAGGAACCACAGAGGTTCTTGCCCTAGATGCCACAGAATATACAGACTTTGGCAAGTCTCTCAACCCTTGATTTTGAAGATACATATATAGACTTCTGTATATATCTGCAAAATCCCTAAAATTCTTTCTCTGTTTAAAACATGAAAATCAAGACTTCATGCACATCCTATATAATAAAAGCCTAGTATGCTAAGTGTCCAGTTGTCTAGTCGGCCTTTCAACCAATCAAAGCATAATGTGCTAATGATATGTTAAGGCCGCTCAACCGCTCGCCATGATGTGCACTAACCACCAGGGGGCAGATGCTCCAATGGGTAGGTTAGCTTGCTGCTGGGATCCGGCCGATCAAGACTGAGCAAGACAGGCTGGACACACCCTGGAGCCCTCCCGCGATAGCCTCCCCAGCTAGCCAACCCCTCATGTCCCTCCCTGGACCCGATCATGCATCGGTGGGGTCCCTTGGCCTGGCCTGCACCTTCTCACAATCTTGAACCCCTCAGGGGATGTTGGAGAACCGGTTTTGGCCCGATCCTGCAGGCCAAGCCAAGGGACCTCACTGGTGCACGAATTCGTGCACCAGGCCTCTAGTCTTTAAATAAAAATAGATATGGATTATTGCAAGATTCAGTCCCTTAATCCAGATGTATAGGAAATATTCTTCTAAACTTCCAAGTACAAAGGGACAACTCTATTAAAAACACTCACAGTGCTCAAGTAAATTGTTGAAAAAAAAAAATGCTGCAAGATTTACCTTTCCAGTTTAAGATCTGGATAATGAACAAAAATGTGAAAGGGGGCTTTGAGAGGCCTGTTCATTCTCTTTGGCCTTCTCTGCCATGCTTTCTCCTACTAGACCTTAATTTTAATTATTCTGATAGGGAGATGAACATGGGGTGTGGAGATGGTGGAGCTCATGGCAGTCCAAAGAGCCTTGCAGGCAGGGAGAAGAAGAATAAGAGGAAAGAGGGATATACCCAGTACATGGCTCTGTCTATAAATGTATGGAAGCTATTGGGTTCAAACTGCAGAACTCCTCTCTCACTTGTAGTATGTGTTATCACCACAGCTCTGCTGGTGCATCTGGCTGAGGTGGGGCAGAGAATTCCCAAGGTGGGCAATGAAGGGCATAACTGTTGTCTTTCCCGCTCCTTAGACTGGACCTGAGCCATCGTGTAACATAGTGACAAGGCCTTTGCAGTAAACTTTGTGAGATTAAGAAGAGTGGAGGCCAAAACTTGGTGGAACTGCTTTCAAGACAGTCTTGAAGGAGAATTGGTTAGAAGCCAAGCCTGGTTGGACTTGAAGAATACACAAAGGGGGATTTAGCTATTGCTGCCAATGCTTGTGGGGCTTCCAAGGCAAGAGTTCAGATGGAGGCCCACATACATTCTTCTTCATTTGATCAGTGATAAATTTTTATTTGTAAAGAACATGCAGTTGCAGGGATTTCTGGATGAGGATAATTTTCTGGCTCATTTTTATTCTTTGGAATGGTAATTAAATCTTCATTAAGTAAAGAATTTGTAATGTCCTATTAGTGAATTTTATATGGGTCATGCTTGACAAAAGCCTGCTTACTTTCATTGTTTCCAGCTTTAAAAATTAAGCAGACTAACTGATTTTAGATATTCTATTGCCCCATCCCCCTTGGCTTTTTAAGTTTCTGAACTACGAAAAGGAAGCTACATATACCAAGATCTCTACTTGTAATTATTCTGGGTGACCTGAAGGAGTTAAAAAAAATATATAATTGTATACAAAGTATACAAAATATCAATGTATTTCAACAATAATCTAAATTAGACTAAGTAAAAATGCTAAAGTATTTTTGAAAAGGTTTTTAAATTAAATATTTACATGTTAAAATTAAAAGGCAAACAAACCTATGTTATAATGATCGTATAAAGCATTTTAAGTCCACAATTATTCAAGCAAAGCTGAAGCTTATAAATATATTTTTTTGGAAATTTTATTTTCTTAGATATTTTAATAGAAGCAAATCCATATCCGGGTTTAGTGTTCAATGTTCATTTAAGTGATAATAATTAGCATCATGCTTCATGCAGTTTACATGTTCACAAATATAAGAAGAAGAATTGTTTCATTGCATAATGTTCCTCACATGCCATGTGTGGTTCTTCCACATTCAACACTATTTCATTCATTATTCTAGAACAGTGATCAGAGCCTGAGAGAAGCAAGAAAAGGGATGATTGGCACTATTACACCTTGTTCCACTAGTGCGTGTGGCATTGCTGCCATCTGAGAGAAATACCTGGGTAGCTGTCTTTTCTTTAACATAAGCATGAATGGTGCCCACACCTCTTCTGCTTTTGAAATGGTGTCTAACTCCACACTCTGCAATACCACACTTACAAACCTTTGGGGCATCTGAACTCAGTCACTTTTTGATGGGAGCAAAGAGGTTGGTCAGGGGATGTTGAGAAACATTTCCCTGAGGCCTAAACAGCTGTAGTGAGGAGCCGGGACATCAGGGCTACAGGACATCTGGATGCCAGTGACAAAGGTGCCTATTTATTCTTTTGTGTGTACTTGTGGTACTGGGGCCTTCTAAAGCATGGGGCCCGAGGCAAGAGCCCCTCTTGCCTCGATGCATGGGCTCCACTAGCTGTGAGAGCATGTGGGCATTAGCATTCTCACGAGGGCCACCCTCTCTAGGGGGAACTGGCACAGGAAGGAAGAAATGGCAGATGGTGTTGTGACTGTTTGTCAGAATGCCTGTGGGCTCATACATATCTCTCTTGCTGGCATCCTAGAGATACTTAGTGGGGACTTTTCAAGGGGACTGGAGGTCCTGTGTGAGCAGGTGGGGCTGGAACAGGAGCTGTGGGTTACTGGTGTTGATGCCCTTCATCTGTAATGCCTATAGGCTGGGTGTGCCTGGGTAACTCATTTCCAAGTCAATAAGTGCTCCTTCTTTGCTTGAGTATTGATGGGGAAAGGCACTTCCATCTTGTAAATCTGTTTTTCTCCACATGCTTGCAGAGGAGAGGATAGTTCCATTCTCCTTTGTGAATGTTTTCTAGGAGGGAGCCAGGGACACAATGTCATCACTGATCCTCGATCACTGGAATTAGAAAGAAATTATTTATTTACTTAGATTGGGGATCGGAACCACAAAGGATAGAATTCAGAGGGAGGGTCTAAATTTCAACTATCTTTTCACTAACCTGTAACTGAACTTCAGCACCTCCTTTATAATTAATGTAGGCAATAATGACAGTGGTTTCAGTCCTATTTGTGTCATTGCCAGCAGTAGAAATCACAGATATTTTTATATCACATTACTGTTGTGGCTAATATTTCATTTTAATAAAGAGATAATTTTATCTAGTTAATTTTCTAATTTTAATAAAGAATCACATATTTACTGTCAACAAGTTTGTTTTAATTTTTTTGAGATAACTGTTTTTCATTACAACTGGTGTCTTTTATAACCCTACACATTTTATTTTACATATTTTAAAACGTTTTAAGAAGGGACCCACTGGCTTCATCAGACTGCCAGAGGGGCTCAGGGCATCAGAAGTTTGAGAAGCTCTGATGTAGATGAAAAACCATCTTTTACTGCAGACCAGTAAGGCCTTGGAGAGTGCAGCGTTCCTTAAGGTCACGTGGTGGAACAGGGATTAAAAGCAATGCCCTTCCTGCACTATATGGCCTCCTGGAGCCTCAACCCTGAACTCAGTGGCAGGGTAATGAGCACTTTGTCTTATTTAGCAAGCCCTGTGACCATGATGAAGGCCCAGGCAGCGTCCCTCTTTGTTTGCACTTCCCTGGCCTGTGGTGGCCTTTCTCCCTCCCTCCTCTCCTTTCCTGGCCTGGTGCTACTGCTGGTGAGGCGTGGTCAGCTCCAGCAGTGCTTGCCCAACAGCATCACAAAGCATGTTGTCCTAAGACACCTGAATGGTCAACAGGAAGAATAGAAAATTTAACCCTGATTGCTTGACCCCATGTTAATGGTACTTCAGGTGATATTGGTCCCTGTATGCACAGGGGGACTCTTACATCCAACACAGTGGGCTTTCTTAAATTCATTTAAGGACTCTTGACCCATTGTTCCCTTCTCATTTTGGACTATCACATGCCTCAAAAATCAATAGAAAAATATAGAATTAATAACTAACATTCATATTTCACTTATTAGTGCCGTTTCTAAGCACTGTATAATTTTTTAAAACAATTCTAAGAACATTATTATTATCCCCATTTTACAGATGGGAAAACTAAGGCACAGAAAGGTTAGGTGACTTGCCTGATGTATATGTCTACTCCTAGTAAGTGTCAGAGATAGGATTTGAAAGAGGTGTTCTGGCTCCAGTGTCCATGATCTGGGCCATTATGCTGCATGTCCAGTTATTACTTAAGTGACTTTCAGCACCATTGTCCAGATGCTGTTTTCCTTTGGTTTGGAGTTTGACTAGGAACCTATATATCTGGGGTGGACAGCACCTTGGGATATTTTGATAACAGTCCTATGAGGAACTCTTTCCAGTGTCTTAGCGCTGTCTCTGAAAGCTACTTCATCACGTGATTCAGTCTGTTCAGCTTTCAACCCTTGTTTGTAAGTATTCAAGGCAATATGGAGAAGGAAAAACATGTTCATCCCCCAAAAGTTTAGGCGTGCTGCAAAATGGTACATTTGGATTGACTTTCTCTCTATTTCATGGACATTGACAGTGCCTTGATCTTTGCCTTTGAAGCCTTCTCGTCAGCAACATTGGCAAGTGCACCTTTGAAAATTTCTGTCTGAATTTTTGTGTTTTTGAAAAAAAAAATGTTTGTTAGTGTTTCTCTTCTTGAACACTAGTTGATATTTTGCCAACTAGTTAAAAGTCTGCAAATCTGAGTGCTGGCTGGAAAGTTGGCTGTAGCCAGTTATCCCCAGATGGCCAGATTTTGTTGTGTACCACTTTTATAGATGCTCACTGGCTGTGTACTTGGGGCTATGAGGTGTACTGTTCCACTTGTTTTTGCCAGCCATGCACAGTACATTATTTGAAAGGTTGAGACAGATGGTATAGCTCAAACTAAAATGATGAGGGGGGAAAGAAAGTGAAAAAAATAGGAAGGGGCACTTGGTTTTCATTTCGGAAGTGAATTTTAGTTTCTGTGATTGACTAATAAATGCAGCGTTGCTATAAGACTTGAATTCATTAACATCCTTTTAAATAGATATAACTGAGTAATCGGCAGGAAGCAATCTTTTCCTTCATGGATGCTGTCCCAAACTTCATGGGACCTCCTCCAGATTTGAAAATGTTTGGGCCATTGGACGTTGTCAAAAATAGATATGGGTCTTTCAGAATAAGACAGACCACCACCAGTACCAATCAAAACAGAAAAATCCCAAATTTTATTTTTAACCTGAAAAAAATATATATATACTAGTATAGCCTGGTGAAGTAGCGGTGATAACGACAATTAATCAGTTTCATGCAGCTGCTTCCTGACATTTCTGCAAATTGTTGTGGAAAAATTAATGAAGGTTAGATCAGTAATGGTTTCAAGCTTGGCCAGTGGAAACTATGACAGTGTTTCCATCAGCAATTAGGCTGGGCTGCTTTCTTTTTTCTATAGGGGAAGTGGTATGATGTGTGTTCTCCACAGGAAATGGAAAACGACAGCCGAACTGTGTGAGCACAGGTACGGAGGAGCACCCCGGGAGCGCGCCACCAGGCTGTTTGTGATTGGCACTACAGATCTGCATTTTCTGCAGAAGGGATTTTGCTGTACAGCACTGAGAAATCATTCCTTAAGAAGAGAGGAAGAATTTGGGGATTCTATTGAGCTGCCATTTCAGAAACACAGCTGTGCTATGAATTTAAACTTCGGGAACCAGAAAGTGGAATGTATGACAAATAGAAAGTGAAACTCACCTATCTAATTTTATTTTCCAAGCCAAAGGTAGTTCAGTGCAGGCCCAGTTCACATCCTGTGTAACCCTATGGGATTTTCCCCAGTATTAGTTAAAAATTTTCCCATAGGGTCACACAGGATGTGAATTAAAGTAAACACTTAACAAGCATGATGAAAAGGAAATTAGCTTTCTAAATGATCCTTTCACTGCTAACATCCTGAGTAGTTATTAGAAATATGGGAAAGGGTTACTTCAGTGACTCATTATCAAGCCGTTACATTATTAATAGAATATATTAACAGTCTTCCTATTACATATGAAGTGTATTTCCTTATATATAAAACTAAATTTTACATGTTTTTTCCTTTTTTGAAATCATTAAAAAGCTTACCGAAATTCTCTATAGATCAGTGGTTCTTAGCCTTTTGGGGGAGGGGTTCATAGGCCTGTTTAAGACTTAGTTAAAAGGCCCTGACCCCTTCCCCCAGAAAAATGCATATATACCACATTTTGCATACATATAATACAGTTTCACAGACCATTTAAGTGACCTTGGACCCCAGGCATTTATCGTAGAACTAGTTTTTTAAAGTACGGACAGGTAGAAAATTAGTTACAACCATAAAATGTTAGCTCATTATGAGTAAAGGTTTTATAAGAGGCACTTCCTAAACTTTAACTGTAGCAATAATAATTATTTCCTTTTTTTGCTTGAAAAATCCTTGCACATTGAACAAAACATACAAAAGTTGGGTTTGAAGCTGGCTGTATGATAGTTTAGCAAGTGGCTTTAGGTGTCCTGCCTCAGTTTTACCATCTCTAAAATGGTGGCAACAAAGGTAATGTGTCACTTTTGTCTGGCAAACAATCCATGCCATATATATATATATCATCTCTTGTCTTCTTTCCTTCTTCCTTTGAGATCTAGCTTGAATGTCACTTTCTTGCACATCTTTTTGAGCCTCCTCAAGGCAGATCTCTGCCCCAGTGTTCCTCTATTGCTTTGTAAATTTCTTTACTCTTAGGGTTGTGTTATGTCTCCTTGGTTACATCTCAAGGTGTGAGCTTTAAGAATGTTGTATCTTATTAATTATGTTTCATGTATCTCTATGCATGCTCTGTCCAGCAAAGTGCTTAAGACACATAGGCATTTTCTGTTTGTTAAATCTCTTGTAATAGAGTAATGATTATTAGAAACGAAATGATTTGTATTTGGGCTTCTAATTGTCTCTGGATTGTGTTTATGTGACTCCTAGTCATCTCATAAGAGGGGTCAAATAATCAGTGTACAGCCAAAGTTGGATCTAGTGAAAGAACAGAGCCTGGAATTGCAAGTGTGTCTTTTCTAGGTTTGACTATAACCAGACGGCATCCTAAACTAGAGCCATAGAATTTTGGCTAGAGTTTGCAGTCAGATCAATTACCAAAGTGATTTAAAAGGTACCATTAAATATCTAAAATGTATAGACCTACACGTTATCAGAGCCTCAGAAGAAAATTTGGACCCTCGAAGTCTTAATTCATTCTTTATTTTTTAGGATCTGCAGTCAAATGATAGATTGAAGGACATACTTATCTTCCTCTCTTTGGATTAAGTCCTCACATGCTTTTGCTAATGATGTTAGACTCAAGTTATATGCAAATCGACCGAACGGCCGAATGACCAGTTGCTATGATGTGCACCACCAGGGGGCAGACACTCAACGCAGGAGCTGCCCCTTGGTGGTGAGTGTGCTCCCATGGGGCTGATGGCTGGAGTTAGAGAGAGAGAGGGAGAGAGAGAGAGGTGGGGGAGAGATACATAGATATTTACAGTTGTGAGTACATGAAACAGTTTATTCTTGTATCATTATTATTGCATTATTTTCCACATGCACAACTGTAAACCTATTTTTGCCCCACTCTGTGTGTATGTACATATGGCCTGCAGCTCTTACAAATGTTTTATAAGCAACTTCAATAAAAAATGTACATGAAACCAGATTGTCTTCATACTTGAACAACTCAGTGGCAGTCAACTCTGTTCTTTCTGTACATGATTAATGATTTCCAACTCATAAGTTATGATTTGGAACTGTGAGCGTAAGAGTGACTTTGAGCCAGGAGAGGCTTGGAAGGGGGCAATGGATAGTTGTGCTGCCGGAGGCATTAGAGCAAATTAGTATGGGAAAAACAGCAGTGAGTTAGAAAGGAGAAAGCGAGGAGAGTGAAGAGGGGAAAAATAAAAATGTGGGACATAGAGAATGATGTCTGGTAGTCTGTGGAAGATTTTGACATATAGAGAGAAGCTGTTAGTCCCAGTATACAGAGCACAGGAAATCATGAGTACAACACTGGCTGAGGTGATATGCAAACCAGACCCATGGAAGGGGCTTCAACAGTAGAACTGAGGACCCATTGAGATGTTAATGAGGTGGGGGGTTGTCATAGTTGAAATACAGTATGAACATAAGTGTGTGGTTATGAAATATTATAGGTAAAGAGATACATTTAGGAGATATAAGGATGGAAAGAATACACATTGGAAATGGGCAGAATTGGGGACAAAGAAGAGTAGGGTTGAAGATTTTGCTCAATAAATTGTTGGCAGCGAATTCTTGGCTCTCATGAGTTGCACAGCCATTCCTTTGCTCAGGCATTTCCACCTCCTGGAAAGCCTTGTCTATGCCTGTCAGAATTCTCAAGCCCTTATTTAACTTTAACCAGCTGCATAAGTATTTCTTGCACAACACTAGTTCATAGCAATCTCTCCTTTACTGAGCTCATACAGTGCTATTATAAATGTAGTGGCACTTAATTGATGCTTAAAGCTACAATTTAAATTTTCACCTGCATGGCTTATCTCTTCAATGAGCTTCCAAACTTCTGTAGAATTAGATGATGTAAAAATAATTTTCTATCGTGTAATACAAAGCATTGCATGTAGCAATCACTCAATATATTCTTTCTATTTTTAAAGAATATTAGGTTTTTACTACATCCCTTAAACTGGAAGGGACAAAAGAAAGGAAGCATAATACAGTCCTTATTCTTATAGCATAAATGATCAACCTGGATGTTTTGTTTAGAAATTTAGCAACTTAATGGAAATTTGGCATTAAAGAAAGACTATTTTAGAGTCATCTAAATTGTCTAGGATTAATCAAGATAATCTATGTAAATTTCTTAGTCCAGTATCTGACATTATTCCATAATCATTTTTTAGAATCAAGTTTATTATTAATATTAATATAATCTGTTGACTGGGCCTTCCATAACTGAAATTCTTAAAGATTAATCTCTATTAACAATGTCAGATTCTTTATCTCCTATCTAATAGGAATCTGGCTTTAACACCTCAACTCGACTGCAGTTATTCATGGTAAAGACTCCAGTGATCTTGTAATCAGCAGTTTTAGTGGACATTTCTTATTTCTTACTTAATATGACTTGCCTTTTGCATTTGAACTCTCTCCTCCTTGACATAGTCTTCTCCATTGGTTTTCTTGACACTACTGACTCCTGTGTTCTCCACTGCCTCTCTGATTATTCCTTCTCTATATCTCCATCATTGGTTCTGTCTCTCCATCAGCCCAATTGTTGCACTGGAGAGTTCTGTCACAGGATTGCTCACTTCCATTTTATTCTTCATGCTTACAAGGATTAAGTGTTTTTATCTTTTTTTATTTCTTCAATTACTAATCTATAGTAGAAGCTCTAGTTTCCTACTCCATGCTTCCAACTATAGAGGTTGGGGCAAAAGTGGCATTGCAGTTGTTCATATGGAAAATAATACAATAATCCTATATAATAAAGAGCTAATATGCTAATTAGACCGAACAGCAGAATGGAAAATCTTTCGGATGAAGCTGGGGCCGTGAGGGCTGGCCAAGGCTGTGAGGGGCTGCAAGGGCCAGCCGAAGCTGTGAGGGCTGGCCGAGGCAGCCAGGGCTTTGAGGGCCAAACCCCTTGCTCGAATTTCATGCATTGGGCCTCTAGTCTATAATAATAAAAGTGTAATATGCTAATTAGACCAGACAGCCACATGACCTTCCGGATGAAGCTGTGGCAGCGGTAGCTGAGGCAGAGGTGGTTAGGGGAAATCAGGCAGGCAGGTGAGCAGTTAGGGGCGATGAGGAAGGCATGCAAGTGGTTAGGGGCAATGAGGCAGGCAGGCAGGCAGCCCAGTGATTAGGAGCCAGCAGTCCTGGATTGTGAGAGGGTGCAGGCCTGGCTGAAGGACCCGACCTCCGTGCATGAATTTTGTGCACTCGGCCTCTAGTTAATAAATAGTAGTATATGAATAAACTCTGTTTGCAAACTCACAACTGTAAGCCAACTTTTGTCCCATCCTGTACACTGGATATCTCTGCTTAAGTAGCCCAAATATACTTCAATTTCAACATGCCTAGAATTGTATTTCTTCCTCAAGATTTGATCCTCGTTCCCTCTATTCATTAGAAGCCCACCATCCCTGTTGTCATTTCAAGCTAGAACCCTGGAGTTAGCCCTCATTCCTTCCTCACCTTCATGTCACACAGACACACACAAACAATCCCCATATTCTGTTCATTCTTCTTCCTAAGTGTCTCTTTAATCAGTGCCTTCTACCTTTGTCCCCTTCAGTTTTTCAATGTAGGTCCTTCAACTATTGCAACAGATTCTTGACTGATGTCCTTGCCTTAAGCTCCACCCACCTCCACGTTGATCTCTCCACATTGCTTCCAAAGCTATATTACTAAAAAAGAAATCTTCCTTCTGCTTTCAGATAAAGTTCAAAATCCTCACCATATTACATTGGGCACTTTATTGTCTCAACCTACTTTTTAATTCCTACATCATTTCTCTCATCTTATTATTATTCCTCACATAATTTATCTTCAGTAATACCCAAATTTATTCCCAGAATATATCTTGTTTCTTCATGCTTCTGTGCATTTTCAGTTGCTGTTTACTCTGTTTCTAAAATAATTTCGAATTTCTCCATTACGTGAACTTCCACAGATACTTCAAGACATAAAGGTCACTTCCACTGTGAAGTTTTTCTTACTGCTCCTTTCCCTCATCTTTCACCACAGCAGTTACTCACCTTTTCACTTCTGTTCCCATAGACCTTTGTCCATACTTGACCACCTATTTGGTGTAAATTTCTTTTCACCTTGAGCGTTGTGTCTCATTCATTATTATATTTTCAGTGACTTGTATGGACCTGCTAGGCATTCAATAAAATTATAAAGGACAGATTGTGAAAAGAAGCTGAATATATGTTCTATTATAAAACACTAGAGGCCCAGTGCATGGATTCATGCACATTGAAAGGAAATTATTTACAAGGTGGCTGGCAGGGTGGGACTGGGTGAGATGGGCTGGACACGCCCTGGAGCCAACCTCCCAAAGTTCCTCCCCAGCGGGTTGCACTTGGGGTGACGCTGGGGCTCAAAGGGCATCTGCAAAGTAAGCAGGGTACCCCCAGCAGGTGGGGTCCCTTGGCCTGGCCTGCGGGGATCAGGCCGAAACCCACAATCTGACATCACCCGAGGGGTCCCAAAGTGTGAGAGGGCACCCTGCAAAGTTGCTGTCCTGGCTGGACACGCCCTGGAGCCAACCTCCCACAGTTCCTCCCCAGTGGGTTGCACTTGGGGTGGCGCTGGGGCTCAAAGGGCATCTGCAAAGTAAGCAGGGTACCCCCAGCAGGTGGGGTCCCTTGGCCTGGCCTGCGGGGATCAGGCCGAAACCCACAATCTGACATCACCCGAGGGGTCCCAAAGTGTGAGAGGGCACCCTGCAAAGTTGCTGTCCTTCAGCAGCTCCTGCATTGAGCATCTGACCCCTGGTGGTCAGTGTGAATCATACCTACCAGCTGGTCACTTAGCCTTTTATATATATAGATTGGAATTGATGTTGAAGCATCTATATTTAAATGTCTTGTGGTTTATAAATGATTGAATTTAAATGATTTAACAATATGCTATTTCTTACTACACTAAAAATTATTAAATACTAGAGGCTCAGTGCACAAAAATTTGTGCACTTGGTGGGGCATCCCTCAGCCTGGCCTGTACCCTCTCGCAGTCTGGGACCCCTCGGGGGATGACCACCTGCTGGCTTAGGCCTGCTCCCCAGGGGATTGGGCCTACGCTGGTAATCAGACATCCCTCT
>NW_006285042.1:2967440-2970363 GCF_000327345.1 Myotis davidii | reverse complement strand
AAGCAGCTGATTCAGGCTGGCTGCTGACTGAAGCTCCCAGCCTCTCCTTTTTTTCTTTTTTCTTTTTTATTCTAGGATTTATTTACCTTCTATAATTGAATCTTTGTTACCGTCCTGCTCGCTCCAGCTCTGAGGCTGTGGCTGGCTGAAAGCAGGTATTTTGGATTTGTTTAGCTTCTATAATTGAAACTTTGTTGCCTTTGGAGCTGTTGCTTTTGGATCTCAGAGCTGGGCTGCAGCAGGCAGGGAACCTTGGCTTCCTCCATCATTGGAGCAAGCAAGCCTCATGTTAGCTTCAGCTGCATGGCTGCTGGCCGCCATCTTTGTTGGCAGTTAACTTGCATATCTTGCTGATTAGCCAATGGGAAGCATAGTGGAGGTGCAGTTAATTATCCTTTTAGTCTTTTATTAGATAGGATGTGTGTTCATCCATATATATATATAGGGTCGTGTAATCTTGAGTATGAATGGTATTTTCAGAATCCAGAAGATCAACAACAGGAACTGGGAGATGTAGATGAATCAAAATATGGTTTAATTAGAAACTAGATCACCATAACAAAGAACATTAATCCTTCAAGTGAAATAAACTCTCCTAACAAGTTTGATTGCATTAATAGGATTATCTACAATTATTGAAAACTAATGGCCTAATGGGTTTTAATTATTGTATAACATATTAACGTATATAGCTGATAAAGTCAAACTAGTTTTTTAAAACTGTGAAGTTATTTATAAGTTTTGTTGGTCCTCATTTAAGGCTCTGTAGCAGTGAAAGGTTTTAGAAATAGTATATAGAATTATCATTAGAAAGATTTAAAAGTGAGACAAGTCTATAAAGTCATGCACTTTTATCAATAGAAAAAATAAACTTTTTTTTCATTGTGTTGAATGGATCTTAAACTACATTGTGAATGTCTCAGCCTCAGGGCAACTGGCCTCATTTCACTTTTAAAAGTTTAGACTGAATGGCCTAAGACAGACCAAGTATTTGGTCTGTCTCTCTGTTTCATTTTGCATAATTTCTATTGCTGTCTCCAAGTTCAGCAGTCTTTTTTTCTGCAAGGTCTAATCTGCCATCTAGTGTAATTTTTCTCTCAGATTTTGAGGTAGTCTCTCTGGGAGTTCAATGTGGGCCTTTTATATCTTCCATATTTATTCTTTTTTAAAAAAATATATTTTTATTGATTTCAGAGAGGAAGGGAGAGGGAGAAAGAGATCAATGATGAGAAACATCAATGATGAGAAAAAAAATCATCCATCAGCTGCCTCTTGTATGCCCCCTATTGGGGATCAAGCTCACAACCCAGGTATGTGCCCTTGACCAGAATCAAACCTGGGACCATTCAGTCTGCAGGCCAACACTCTATCCACTGAGCCAAATCAGCTAGGGCAGCATATTTATTCTTTATTCTAGTTTCTTGAACATATGGAATACAGATAAAACAACTTTTAATGGCTTTTCTACCAATTCTGGCACCTGTGTCACATTTGGATCTCTTTTCCTCCATTAACTTTTCTCTTCTTTATCGGTGACATTTTTCTGTTTCTTGGCAATGCTTGGTAATATTTTATTGGAAACTACAATTTTACCTAGTTGGGTAACAGAGAGTTTTGTATTCCTATAAATATTCTTGAGCTTTGCTATTGGGCACAGTTAATATACTTGGAAATAGTCTGATCCTTTCAGATCTTGCTTTTAAGCTTTGTCAGGCAGGACCAGAGTAGCATTTATTTAAGTTAACCTTCCCCACTATGCAAGCAATACCTTTCTTGATATTCTAACCTGTGCCCCGTAAATTATGAGGCTATCCACTCTGGCTCTTGGGAACAGGCGCTCTTCTTGGCCCCATGTGAATACTGGGCATTGTTCTCACTGAGTTTTAGTTGTGTTTTTCTGACTGTGGGTGGTTTCCTCATATGTACTGCTCAATAGTTTTTCTGCAGATCTTCAGAGTTCTCTGTGTGGTGCTGTCCTCACCATGCTCTTGGTTCCCTCTACTTCTATATCCATGTTTTCAACTCTGGGAGACCACTTGTCTCTTCCTGACTTTCTCCTTTGTAACCATGGTGAAAAATTTTCTCCAGGTCGCAATCTGGAGCAATTTTAGGTCTCAGCTCATTTGTTTCCCTTCTCTCAGGGATCACTGCCCTTTGCTGCCTGCTGTCCAGTATCTTGAGAGCTGTTATTTGATATTTACTACCTACCTTTACAGTGCTTTTCAGGCAGGAGAATCAGTCTGCTTCCTGCTACTCCATGCTGATCTAAGGCTGAGTTAAGGCCTATTTTAATGTTCATTACCTCATTTATATAATATATTTTAGTCTGAAGAATTTAGGATGCTATGAGATAATTGCTAAATAAGGGATTTAACTTAATGTACACACCTAATGTCGGGAGGTAGGTCTGTGAAATCTGTGTTGAGAGAATGTGTTAGGAAGTGCTTTCATAGCATAATGCAAAGTAGTATCGTTGGCTTTTTCTTTCTGAAACCTTCCATCCATTTTAAAATACTGAACTAAAAGTTGTGTGTGGTTTAAATTTAGTTGTGAATTTGTAAGATTTCAAAATAATGGTTCTTTCTTTGCCTTATTTCCAATCTGACATCCTTAAAAGCAGCCACATTGTGTGGCAGCGGAGGAGGGGAAAGACTTGTGACATGCATGAAATTTTAGCCATTGCACCAAATGATAGGGTTTTGAAGATGTAAATAGCGTGGTTTGGACAAATCCACCTACTTACTCCTATTTGTAAGAAGCCAGGTTTCTTAAATTGATCTTAAGTGATCATTTTGCTTTCACTAACCGCTCTGCATCTACAATGGAAGACAGTTTGCATGTGTTGCATTTTTAATGATTTGTCTTAGAGTGCTTCTGAGGTAATTCTATAGTGGAATGTTGTCAGATTCTCTCTCTCTCTCTC
>NW_006285042.1:2964538-2967374 GCF_000327345.1 Myotis davidii | reverse complement strand
TCCCTCTTTCTCTCTTTCTCTCTCTCTCTCTCTCTCTCTCTCTCTCTCTCTCTCTCTCACACACACACACACACATCTTCCAGAGAATTTTCTGATGTACTGTTCTTTGAATGTGATGACATTTGTTTACACAGGAAGCTAGACACTAGATTCTTTTCTTTGGAGACTGTGTCAGGAACACATTTCCCACATTGGTTTTTCTCAATATGGCATACATATGTACCACTTACATATTTAATGTTTGGGAGGCATGGAGACTGATGAAGAATTCTGATATGAAGTGCTCTTATTGATCTACTTTAAATATTTAATGCTTAGAAAACATCCTCTTTCCTCCTCACTAATTTTCTTTTAATTCTCCTTGACAAACCATAGAGCAGAAATCAGATTGAAGGCAGACTCTATAACCTTACCTCTTGTGCCATGTTTTGCACGTTTTTCTGTCAACTCAATATGGCCCGTGTAAATTCCAGTGTGTGTGTGTGTGTATGGATCAAGATTTTTATTGGAAGCATGAAAAATAATTTATAGCCCCAAATGATGTTGGTTATGTCTGTATGGGGTTTCAAATTAACTTTTTAATGTTGATTTTTTTAAAAACACAAAAATTTATATATATTCATTGAAAAAATTATATATGTATCAACATTTACTTTGCCTGCCCTCTTATTGTAGTACTTATAATTGCTATCGTTGTTGAGCCCTAACCAAATGCAGGGACACTGTTAGGTATCTTATTTACTTACCTAACCTCTAGTCCTTACAAGAGCTGCAGGGAAGATGCTGTTATCCCCATTGGGATTCAAGAGGAAATCAGCTCAGAGCTGTAAGTGATTTGTCACAGATCATATCACTAGTAAGAAGAAGAGCTGATGCCAGGCTAAGTTCCACTACCCTAAGAGATTCAGTAACATATCCCATATTTGTTAACAGTGCTGAGTGTACTTGGTAGATAAAAGAATTAGAATGTTAACCAAATACTTCTAAAATAATATTGTAAGAAAACTTTATTGAGAGCCCAGTATGTGCCAGATCCTGTTCTAGGGTTGATGGTTAATAGAGATGAGCAAAAGGGACTCTTCTGCCCTGAGGAGGGAGCAGGAGTTACACAGCGGTGTGCCAGCCTTGTTTCGGAAGGGTGCATGCACATGATACCTCCGGTGCAGAGAGGGGACCTGGAATCCTTGGGGGAGTGCAGTGGGGAAATTGGAGTCTTGAAGGAGGAGGAGGAGGTGATGACCTTGACTATTTCTGTCAAAAGTTAACTAGAGAGCTAACCTTTATGTGCTGTAGTTAAGGCTAAGCTAGGCCCATTTACTGATCCAGGTACTTATTTGTACCAGGTTTTATACCTTACTTGGATTAAACTTGCTATTCACATTCGCCCTCTGCTGCCAAGTGTGCCATATTGCTTTATTTCTTATATCTTGAGCACACATTCTATGAAAGACCTTGTATTGGAATTTGTGTGGGACACAAAGATGAATGTAGTTCAAACTTCAAGATCCTTCCATTTAATCATTGAGATAAGAATGGTATTCAGATGTTTATGAAAAAAGGGAGCATGCAGAGAGCTTTATAAAAGGAACAGAAGTGTGCTTTGGTACACTGACAAGGGAATGATCTCTGCCAGGTAATGGATTCATGATGAGATCTACCCATCCATCCATCCATCCATCCATTTATCCATTCATCCGTCCATGCATCCATCCATCCTCCATCCATCCATATCCATCCATCCATCCATCCATCCATCCATCCATCCATCAGACATATAAGCATTTATTATGTACTAAACTTTGTGGAAAAGTTAACACGTGAGCTGGATGTTATGTCTAGGTAGGTTATGATAGATCACAGTGGAGATAATAAGGAAAGTCTATCAGGCAGAGCATATGGCCTGAGCAAAGACATAAAGATAAAAAATGTTGGTCCTGCTTGAGAATAAGGACACAGCCATCTTTTCTACAACCCAGGTTATTGGAATAGATACATTAGATTATGCTGGGTAGACAGATAAGGACCAGATTCTGAAGGGTCATATATGGCAATTCAGGGAATTGGAACTTGGTAGATGAGGAGTCACTGAAAGTCTTTGAGCAGGAGAACATTAATATTAGAGATACTGCTTTAGGAAGCTTCTTGGGGCAGCCATGACATGTGGGTTAAGTTGGTGGGGGAGGCATTTGGAGATAGGGAGACCCCCCCCTTGTAGCTGGGCTTGATTACCCCAGTCAGTTTGCTCAAGACTGGACTCCACAGGTTTGAACTTCTGGTCACTCCTGTTTTTGATGATAACTTGCCTCAAGCTGGTAGGCTTTATGGCCTCGTGCATAATCTCTCTCCTGGGAGTCACTTTGGAACCAAGCCCCACAGTTCCTCCAAGACCCTCAAAGGCTTTGCCTCTAGGGATAGGTTCAGTACATTTACATTATGACTGTGTCAGCACTCTTAATTTATTTTTTATTCATTTTTATAAATATATTTTTATTGATTTCAGAGAGGAAGGGAGAGGGAGAGAGAGATAGAAACATCAATGATGAGTGTGAGTCATTAATCGGCTGCCTCCTACATGCCCCATACTGGGGATCGAGCCCACAACTCAGGCATATGCCCTGACTGGGAATTGAACCATGACCTCCTGGTTCATAGGTTGAAGCTCAACCACTAAGCCATACCAGCTGGGTTAGAATCTAATTATTACAGTGTAATTTGAGCTTTTGGGACATTCCCAAGAACTGCTTTGCTGTGCTAAATCCTCTCCATCAACATTAATACTCTCTCAAGTTCTTCCCTCACCCTACTACTCCAAAATAGTAAAATAATACAAACCCAT
>NW_006285042.1:2958620-2964276 GCF_000327345.1 Myotis davidii | reverse complement strand
TTGGCATTGCAGTGTGATGTACCTGGTTTCCAAGCCAGCTGCATACTTATAGCCTGTGTGACCCTGGACAAGTTATTAACCACACTAAACCTCACATAACATGGGAGTAAAACCACTCACCTAATAGGATTATTTTGTTGATTAAATGAGATAATGTACACAAAAGACTTAGCAAAGGGTTGTCACATGGGATGTATTCAGAATATATTAGCAATTTTTATGTCTTCCTTCTCTGGGAATAAGTTCTGAAGTAAAGTAACATATCTTATTTACAGTATCGTCTTCTCAAAGCCTCTAAAAAACCTATCATAGCTCACCAAATATAACAAACATTCCAAAAATATTGATTTGAGAAAGGAAGTAAATGATTTTAAATTCCAAAATTCACCCCCTAAAAAGGGATTTATGAAAAAGTAATCTTAGGTTCTGGTTTACCAGGCCAAGTCCCAATATTAAGTTCTGCCAGTGCCTCCTTTTTCTCTGAAAAGTGCAATGGTTTGGATGATAAATTTTATGCACACCCTATTTATGGAATATTTGCAGTTTTGAATTATCTATGTTACTTTTCCAATTGTTATTTACATTTCATGTAGATGAGCTGTCTCTTAAAGGAGATTGTAAGCTACTTGAGAACATAACATTTCATATATCTTATTTCTTCAAAATCTACCGACTGTATTGGGAGTACTGACAATGCAATGAGGTCGGGCATATCTTTAGGGCAGTGACCCAGGAGGTGCTAAGGATGTGTTGATACCGACCATGATTTAAATGCTGCTTTTCAATGAAAGCATTAGTGTACAGATATATTAAGTGATGTGTATGTAAGTGGAGAACAGTCATTCTATCCCTTGATGGGAGAGATGTCCACTAGACAGAATTACTCTAGAGCAGAGAGCAAGTTTATTTGCTTCCCCACTATAGCCAAGCACAGCATCTAAAACGTAGTATGTGCTCAATAAATATTTGCAGAACGAATGAATGAATGGTGAGATTCTTGGCACCCCACAGATTGGTATTTCATTACTTTCTCTTAAATTCTTCTTGCGTTCTTTTACTGAAATTGAGTGGTGCCGGCCAAGCCACAACCATTGTAGTCTTCCCTTATAATTATTTCCAAGTCCGTTGAGCTCTTTATCACTAAGGTGTGATTGTTTAAGCTTTGAGCAAATTCTTCCAATTAGAATTTATACATCTTAGTTAAAAATAAACCACTATTTGCTTCCATGTGCAATTAAAGTTTGAGCTGGAGTTCACTGCACTGTATCATTGGAAACTTCCAAGTGTCATAAAAATAATTAAAGGAAATTGTGAAAACAGGTAAAAATAGCTTCTGATATTCATACTTAAGAGCTCCTTGAGCTTAAAAGTTGAGCCTGACCGGTGTGGCTCAGTGGTTGAGCATCGACCCATGAACCAAAAGGTCACCAATTCGATTCCTGGTCAGGGCATGTGCCCGGGTTAGGGGCTCCTAGGAGGGGGTGTGCAGGAAGCAGCCAATCGGTGTTTCTATCTCTCTATTCCTTTCCCTTACTCTGTCTCTAAAAAATCAATCAAAATATATTTTTTTAAAGTATTTCTTTATGAGTTCAACAAAGCTTTATAAGAAAATGAGAGAATTTGGTTCCTTTCTCAGTATTTCCAACTTCCCATCCTTGAGGACTCGGGTACATGGAACAGCATTTTTAAACACACCACATGAAAAGAGGTTTCTTCTCTGTGACTTGGACTAGTGTACTGGTACTCTGGCCCTTGATGATAGGCAAGGGAGAATCATTTCATGGTTCCCCTTCTGATTTTTGCTCTGTCCTGATATTTGCTGCACACCTATTAGGGGAAGGTAACTACTGAGTTTATTTTCAGTGTAGGTGTCTGCTCTCCTGCATTTAGGAAGGGTAGCTTCTCTCTGTATTATGTGTGTCCACGTGTGTGTGTGTGTGTGTGTGTGTGTGTGTGTGTTTGTATAGTTCTTTTTTCCGCCTCAGTGTTGGTTACAGCTCTGCAAGATACAGGCAGCAGTAGCTTCATGGTTAATCCTAACTCTGTGCCCACGTAGTGTAGGTGAAGTCTTTTTTTTACCCCTTTCTTCAACTAATTATATGCCTCGCCTATGCAACTGTAATTATTTCACCAGCATCTGCAGAACCCATGTCATTTCTCTTTTAAAATATAGTCAGAAAAATAGCAGAAATAAACCTATTTTGAGAGCTTGTGTGTTGAAGTAACTTCCACTGAAGTACAGAGATCCTCTGGGCTGGTGCATTATCCGCAGCATTTCATCACCTAAAATTTCTGGTGGTGATGAAATGCTGGCATATGCACATGGTTTCCTAATGGAGCTTAAACTTATACTTGATAGATTTCTTTTCATAAGGATTAAATATACTGGCAATCTTG
Organism: Myotis davidii; assembly: GCF_000327345.1. Lineage (NCBI taxonomy): Eukaryota > Metazoa > Chordata > Mammalia > Chiroptera > Vespertilionidae > Myotis > Myotis davidii. Next base: position 2,961,879 of record NW_006285042.1, on the reverse strand, counting down.
ACTTAGTCAAATGTAGATTTGTCAAAATACTTTGCATACTAAAGAGTTTTATATGATGTCTTTAAAAGACCATGCATTCATTCTTGGTATATTTAATGACTTTACTTAAAACCAAAAATTTGTGCCTTTTTCATCTGATCCATTTTTAATCTCAACTGATTTTAAAGCTACTTAGATATTAAAGCATCACTATCAGAGTTTTATAATGGCAAGTCTAGTTTAGTTGCACAAACACAACAGGCCTTTACCTCTTAGTATTAGAAAAATGTGAAATCCTAACATAAATTGCAAAAGTAGACTCTGTCTTACTCTCTCACTTTTTCTTTATGTATTGCTAGGAAACTTTGTCCATGTTCATGATTCTCTCCTCTCTGTAATGTTGATTTATTATGAGGTAATTCTTTCTTTGAAACTTTGGGCTTTGCTTTATGATACTTACCTTTTTTTCTCTTGGTAATCTAGTTTTTCATCCTTAATACTGAGCTGGGGCATATTAGAAAAAGGAAGGCAAGCAGTGAATCAGTGAATTTTAAGTGAATTAGATCTAAGTCCTATGTGCTTTACATATAGTATATTTCCCCTTTTTTACTGTGTGGCCAAGACTTGGGTGGACTGGTCCGTCCATCCATAGATCAGCAAGCATCTCTGCAGTTTCTAATGCAAGTGTGGCAGAGACTGGCTGGCTGTTCACCAAACCCATGTCCTGCCTTTCGGGACTCACAGAATGCATTTCCCAGCCTCTCCTGCAGTTAGATGAGCCATGTGGCTAGGTTCTAGTGAATGTAATGTGGGCGGAAGTGTTATCTGCAACTTTAGTGCCTGACTAATAAAACCTTCCCTTGGGTGACCCTCTGTCTTTTCACCCCTTTTGCCAGCTAGAGGCAGATAATCATGGTGGCCTTGGATCCTCATTGGAGTTGGGGAAGCCAGAATGTTAATTGAGAAGGGACCTGAGTTTAACATTCATATTTTCCAATGATGTAGATATTTTTATTTTAATATGTCATATTATATATGTACCATATTATACATATCTATATATATAAAAGGCTAATATGCAAAGTGTCCCCTTGGGAGTTCAACTGGGAGATTGGGAGTTTGATCACTCGCTATGACGTGCACTGACCAACAGGGGGCGGTGCAAAATGAAGGAAGGCCAGCAGTCGGAAGGCCCTAATTGCCCCTGATTGCCGGCCAGGCCTAGGGGCCCATGCACGAATTTCATGCACCAGGCCTGTAGTAAGTGTATATATGTACATAGAGAAGCAGGAGAGCTGAATTCTTTTGCTGATTGACAAGTGCCATAGATCAGTGGAAATATTGAGGTTTCTAGGTAAAAAAATTAGCATAGAATCCTGTCCATGGCATTTACTATCATTGTAACTTTTGGTCTTATCTAACCTTCTCAACTGTAAAAATGTTATGTTTTAGTGTTTTCATGAGAATTCAATGAAATAAAGTATTTTAAAGTGCACTGATATTTGCTTGAATCTGGCATTCTTTTCGTGTTGGCATAGTACCTCTGAGCTATAGCTGTGACTCTCTGGACCCCTTGTTCCCAAGGGTGTTTCTTTTTTTTATATTGACCACTGGCTTGACCTCCTACATGGGGGAAGACCCTCCCTTCCAATCTGAACCAAAGCCACTGTGGCCATCCACCCCACTGCAGACTCAGTGCTCGGTGTTCTCCATGCTGGAGAGTGAGGGTTCTGCAGAGTGACCATTATGGAGCCGGGCTTGGTCAAGAAATGCCATTATACTAGTGTACCCCTTAACATCAAGAAGCAGCGAAGGATCAACTTATGATGCCTCCAAAGCTGTTGTCTGACACAGGTCACAATCCCTGGGTCATTTGAAGTGCCTATAGTTAGTCCAGCAAGAAACAATATCAAAACAATGTTCACATCTTTGAGAAAGACAGCCTGTTCTTTAAATTATTTTCACAGACATTAATACTTTCCATGCATTTGGGGGAATGCCTCCTTCTAAATCTTCCAAATTTTCCCATTTGCTTCGCTTATCATCCCTCAGAATACTAAAAGGAAGTGATTTATAAGATTTTATCATCTGGCTTAAACTGTTAATCTCAACAAATTTAAATCTTTTCTCATCTAATAGATACCCTCTAATAGAAAATGCATTCCTTTATCAATTTTCATACATAAATTTATTTATTATGCCCTTGTCGCTAAGCATACTGGGCTTTTATAAAAATGAAGGACAAACTGAAAAACTTGCAGTGATTCACTTGGAAAAGAGTCAAACGTCTAATAGGGAAACATCAATCACATGAAGACGCCACCTGGGAGTTTGAGTCCCACCTTATTAAGCCTGAATTCTGCGCTTCGCACAGCAGAGGCAGAGGTGTGAATAAGTGTCAATAGTGACTAATATTATATCATGGATGCTAATTGAATGTTGATGAGTATCTAAAAATCGCAGTAATAGAGACATGGATGCTAATTCAATGTTGATGAGTATCTAAAAATCGCAGTAATAGAGACACACTTCAGCAGCTGAATGTGGTGATGCTTTGTGTCCTGAGTTTAATGCCTCAGATCTTAAGCCACTTAGAGTTTTTTTATGCCACCCAGCTGTGCTGTAGCCCAGACACTCATCTGAAATAATGGGAAAATATTTGCTTCTTAATCCAATTTCTGGGAAACTTCTTGGGCAACAATAAGGTTTTTAACATTCTGCAGGGTAGGGATTAAGACAAATGGTGATAGACTTTAGTAATTTGACCTGCATTTGAAGAGAATCTGTTATTCATTGGCATTAAGTGATGTCTGGATTTTCGTGAACAAGGGAGTAAGGTAAAGTTCAAGCTAGTCAATGGTGCTGGGAAAGGAGTTGGTATTGATGTATAGCTCCTTGCTAGCTTGCAGAAGGACCATTTTCTCCCACTAACTACATCTCCGCCCAGAGGCTTCTTTGCTTTCTGATGTCACGAGTTTGCTACTTTACCACCTTGAACTTTAATTACAGTTTTGGGGTGCATTATAGAAATTAGTTGACCAAACTCTGATGTTCGGAACTTTTATAATGTTTAGGGGTGGGGAACACTTTTAGAAAATGTTAATATTCCAAATAATTTGTTGATCTTGAAGCTACCAGCTAAGGACCAGAAATTCACTAATATTTAGTCACTCTTCTATAGGATCAGAAGAAGCAAATTACAGTATGAGTATCCAACTTTCCCACAATGATGCCTGATGTTCCCCTCCCCCCTTTCTTAGTATTATAGCACAAGATTCAT
>NW_006285042.1:2939901-2958505 GCF_000327345.1 Myotis davidii | reverse complement strand
GTGTGTGTGTGTGTGTGTGTGTAATGCATATGTTACATATATAATATCTATAATATGTGAAATAATTATAATATTTATATTCCATTTAATTATTTTTATTTTATGAAATACAATTAAAAACAATTTGCCATTTTAATATTTTCGGGTTTAAGTGATACCTGCACTGAGACAAAATCTACAGACACACACACACATATTCACATGTCCTAGAATACATGTGAAATCAAACAACCATTTTCAGCTAATTTGATATGCCTGCTATTCTTATAGTTCAAATAATAAAAGTCAAGTACCTACCTACTTTTATAAATATAATATTTGCCTTTATTTACAGCTGCTGGAAATTTAACTCTGCTAGTATTTAAAAAAAAAGAAAGAATGCTAATACTTTGTATTTATTTGATCCAGATATTATTCTGAATGATTTACATGTGGTATCTCATTTAATACTCACAACAACCTTGAACATTTTGTGATCAGTAAACAGATGTTAAAAATGTCAGTAATTGGATCAAGGTTGTGAGAATTGAGACCCGGTTCCAGCTTAAGTTCAGAGTGCACTTCCCTTGTCTTCCTGGGGTCATCCTCTTGAGACCCGGTTCCAGCTTAAGTTCAGAGTGCATGCACTTCCCTTGTCTTCCTGGGGTCATCCTTGACCCTGAGCACTCAGGAGCAGAATTGCTTTTTGTTTGGACAGAGTGAGTTAGGCATAAAATGGCCACCCAGGTGAAAGACTGTTCAACCTTCCTGCTTCTTGGCTGCCTGCCTTCTTCATGGACATGTCAGTAGGTCTCAGAAGTGAGAAATACCAACCAATGTCACTGAATCAGCATTTGTATGATATCTCTGATAGGGGGAACACAGAACCTGACTCAGCTCTCTAAAGCAAAAGCAGAAACATGATTGCTCCTGCTCCTCGCAGTCCAGAGGCAGTGTGCATTCAGGCTCAGCTTGATCCAGAGACTGCGAAGCCTTCAGGATCTGTTGGGGTTTTTTGTTTGCTTCTGTGGGGATTCTTTTGGCTCTGTCCCTTCTGTGTATCAGATTTGTCACTAAGTGGGCTCCTTTCCTGGTAGTAGCAGTGACAAAAGATTCCTATCTTCCTCTCCTCACCACACAAAGCAAAGGAAGAGAATTTTTTGTGGCTGCTCCAGAGGAAAACACTCTTCCTTCATGCTTGACAGACATTACCTATTGTTACCAAGAAGCCCATTGCAATTATTCATAACTAGAGGCCTGGTGCACGAAATTTGTGCACTGGGGTGGGGGGTGTCTCTCAGCCTGGCCTGCACCCTCTTGCAGTCCAGGAGCCCCCGGGGGGGTGTCTGACTGATGGCTTAGGCCTGCTCCCTATGCACTGCACTCGCCACCCATGAGCCTGGCTTCTGGCTGAACAGTGCTCCCCCTGTGGGAGCACACTGACCACTAAGGGGCAGCTCCTGCATTGAGCGTCTGCCCCCTGGTGGTCAGTGCGTGTCATAGTGACTGGTCGTTCTGCTATTCAGTCGATTTGCATGTTAGCCTTTTATTATTTAGGATACTCTTCTTGACATTAAATCACTACATTAGAAGCAAAGGGAAGAATTTTCCAGATATATGTGTACATGTTTTTGGGCACACCAAGAACTTACGTACACATGCGAAAACTGTAATTCAAGAACAGCCTTTGTTTATAATTTTGAATGACATCATCTCCATTTACTTTCTGAATGATTTATACCTATTTTACCTTAAAATCCTAATTACTAATTCCTTGAAAGAAGTATTTTATTTACTTACTATTGATAAGTATTTTCTTTGTTCCATGTAGGCTGTGAAACAACTTAGAATTAAATATTTTAATTCAATTTGGATATATTTGTGCAAATAATTTAATCCTAAACATAAAAAAATAAAAAATTACAACTCAGAACTTTTAAATGTTACTATTTTACACTCGTTTTATCTCACAGAAATTAAACCAAATAGCAATTTAGTCACTTAACATTTTCTTTGAGATGTTTCTGTCAGAGAAAATTAGCTGACAATATGAAAACCCTCCATTGATAGTTTCCTTGTGATGTGCTTGTATTTTTTGGTTCTGAGTACCATATCTAAATTGTTTCCTTTCTCTTGCCTTTTCTTTCTTGTGAGTAAGGACCTCCGGCCTCTATTCCGCTTTCTCCACAAGGAGAAAAGAAAGGAAGGTCTGTTTTATGAATAAGTCATGGTAGCAGGTAATGAAGTAAGGTTTCCACAGGCTCATATACTATATTATATTCTTTCTTTCCTCCTATGTACTTATCCCCAGTTTCTGAAATATGGAATTTAATGTTAACAATTGTGAAGAAAAGGGACCGTAATTGTCCACTGAGCTGTGGTTAAAATGTAGAAAAACATTAAGAGTGAACATGCCATGTTCTTCAAGGTCAGAGCACTTTCGTTTTTATGGACTGGGTTTCACCAAGCAAGTGTGAATGTTTAAGGGTTTTTAAGGGCATTAATGATTCCCCTATCCCCAAATTAAGAAAACACTCTTGGTGGATTTTTTTCCTCCATGCCTCCACTCTCATTAACCTAAACTAAAGGTTAATATCTAATGTACAATGTGCCAGGCCCAGCTGAAATAATGCCTTTATCAGCCTCTGGGTAGGAGATGCTGGAGAGCCCACGCTAGAGGAACAGTAAAACTTTTCCCAAATGCTGATACATCTGTCCACTGTAGCTCAACGGGACTCCCATGACTAGAGTTCTTCCCGGCCTTCGAGAGTCCTTTGTCAAAGGAAACTCACTTTTGGGTTGATGCCAAAGGATTTCTATTTAATGACCAAAATGAATGAAAGTTTGCTGCTGCCCTGTGTATGCAGAAGGTTTAGGCTGACCTTGATTAACCATAAAGTAGCCCCATGACTACTGTACTGTGTAAAAGCTTTCTGACTGGTCACTGTGGTAATTGAACGTTGTAAGGGTTCTCAGTGAAGTAGGAAGTATTAGTTAGGGCTCAGGCCTTTTCATTTCTTCCATGTTAGTGTCTTTGGCAACAAAATTGCTTTGTGTATTAGTATTAACAAGAACAAGGATATCTACTATATGGTGATTTTAAATTGGCAGCCACCTTTCACCTGTCAGCCCAATTTGTGGCTCACCCATAGAGTGACATATAAATGGGACCAGCACCTTCATTATTCCCAATTACATATGAGGAAATTCAAGCTCAGAGAAAGTAAGGGAATCACCCAAGGTCAGTCCATGACAGGGGGGATCTTAACCCTATGTCTCCTGCCCACTCATCCCACACACGTTCTCTTAACGGGTGTATAGGATCCATGCGATCCATGCCATGGACATTTCCTTGTGCTAGGAGACGGGGGCTGATTGTGTAATCTTTGACAGATTTGTCTTGGTAGTTGCTTCACGTTTCTAAGCCTCAGTTTCCTCATGCTCATCTTACATTAGAAGGAGGCTGAAATAAGTTTTGAAAATAAAATAATGCACCTACACTAGACACTATTAAAACATTTTCTTCTCTGTATTGTATTGCTAGTTATCGAATAAATGAAATGTTATAATCTGCTTGTTCAAATAATTTATGCTGGTATTAAAAGCAGAGAGAAGATGCCGCAATAAAATTAGTGCTGGAACCTTATCTAAGACCCTTAATAAAATCAGGGCAAGCCTAGTAAGTTAGACAATATGATAAAATATTTAATTTTATAATCTTCTCTGCATTTTTGTTTATTTAAGTGCTTTTGCTTATTTTCCCCTATTTTTGTTGTTTTTCATGAGAAGATGTGCTAAGGAAGAATTCTTAACAAGATTTTTAAAGCAAATTCTTTTTCCATCAATATGTCAGAGAGAATGAAAGTGAGATTCCAAATAACATCAGTAAATGTGGAATCAACGAATATTGTGTAAATTAAGTAAATATATATACTTGTGCAAGCCCATTTTCATGCCATGGACCCCATGGATCCTATAAACCAGTTAAGTAAATATGTATATTTACTTATAATTTTTTTAAGATGAATTATTTCTGGTAACATTGTTTAAATTATGTTCTTCAAGTTATTTATATGGGTGTGAAGAACACAGGAATTAAGCCAATATGCCCATATTAGATATAGGTCAATGTGCACACATTCTCTAGCATTTGGGTTTATTTGAAAATAAAGATCAAATTAAATCACATGCAACTGGTTCATTGAAATGGCACTGAAAATGATTTTTAGACTAATTTGTTATTTAAAATTTTAGTAACATTTAGGACATTTGATGCTTATACCTTAAAAGTAGAGGTTGGTTTGAGACTTGACATGCTTTCTGAGCAAATGGGTTCTAAACTTGTTGAAATGCATGTGTCCAAACCTGATTTTATAACCTATGGATGCTAACAAATAAAAAAATATTCATCCAGCCCCTTCACTGGATTTGTGTGTGGGATCTGCCAGTATAAGTTATCTGTGTCCAAGAATACGTCAGGGGTGTTTACCATGAGTGCTGCTGAGCTCTGACAGTAACTGGAAATTCGACCATGTCTCAAAGATAATATAATCTGACCACATTATTTCCATATTATTCATATGCAATTCCTTAGAGAAGGAAAATGATGAGTTTCTCTTGAGTTGTGTTGTATGTACCTTTTCTGTTATATTTATGAAATCCTCCCTTTCCTTGGAGTCAATACAGTTGAAGGCTGAAAGAAAAGACAAATATTTGGGGAGTTTTCACATTCCTTTTATAGACCTGGAACCAATTAGTTTTCACAGTTGTGCTGACCAACCACGATTGAAATGTAAATATATGTTCAATTTTCGAAACAGTTTCCAGCCACATTTATTGTGTGTTTTTTGGTAACAGTCCCCATTCTTGAGGTATGTATGTATACATATTAGTAAGCGTGAATATGATGGGAACCAAAAGTAGGAATAGTACTTGAAACTAGAAATGATGTTAGTGATCAAAATACATGCCAAGAAGGCCTGGGTGCTTCCTAGAGCAGTGGTTCTCAACCTTGGCTGCACATTAGAATCACCTGGGAATCTTTTTAAAATCCTGATTTCTGGGCCTCATCCTCTGGAAATTCTGTTTCTTTGTTATGGGGTGGGGCCACATTAGTAACAAAGAAACAGAATTTCCGGAGGATGAGGCCCAGAAATCAGGATTTTAAAAAGATTCCCAGGTGAGTCTAATGTGCAGCCAAGGTTGAGAACCACTGGGTAAGAGGGAGGCTCCAAATAAAAACCTTAGCTTTCCAGCAGCCAACCTAAATGCGGACACTTAATAGGCTTCAAATGTAGGACCTATAAAGCCAGTTTTCAGTTAGAATAAAATTATTCTTTTTTTTAAATATATTTTTATTGATTTCAGAGAGGTAGAGAGAGGGAGAGAGAGATAGAAACAACAGAGATGAGAGAGAATCATTGATCTTCTACCTCCTGCACGCCCCCCACTGGGGATCGAGCCCATAACTCGGGCATGTGCTCTTGACTGGAATCGAACCTGGGATCCTTCAGTCCGCAGGTCGACACTCTGTATCCACTGAGCCAAACCAGCTAGGGCTAGAATAAAATTATTCTTGATATTGACACACCGGATAAATTTCTCCCATGAGGATTAATTTTAAATAGACAATTAAAAATTGTATACCACATGACTCCTTTTTTAATGCTAAATAAGCTAAAATAGATATATTACCTTGTCCATAGTAGCAATCAATGCATATTTTGATAAAAATTGAATTGGGGGTAGGGGGCTGAATGTGGTATAGAATCATCAACAATTTTTTTTTGATAAATATTCGCTAAAACACTGAAAAAAATCACCTTGCTCACTAATGATACCATAAAAAGTGAATATTCAAGCCATCAATAAATATTTAAGTGTTGATAGAATTTAGCACAGCATGACTATTACAGTGTCTTCCTTGGTGTAGTAATATAGAATTATGAGATACAATATCTTTAATTATTGTAATTTCTTCCCCCACAAGAGTCCCCTTTCATCCCATTATCTTTAAAAAACAAACAAACAAAAAAACACCAGTAGACACCCTGGTTACAACAACCATGATTGGGAGAAATTGCTGTTTTTATTTCTGAGTGAAGAAAAAAGGGTAAAAAAGTTTAAATAAATTGTCCAAGATTATACAGCGCCAAGGTATTAGAACCAGTACAGGAGTATGGATTTCCTGACTCAAAATCCAATATTCTTTTCTTTGCACCTTTTCTCCCTCATTCCAACAATTTTATGTCCTTTGCAAAATTGTGTTAAATTATTATATTAGTCTTCTCAGTCTGCCGTTTTAAAAAAGCCACAGACTTGGTGGTTTAACAGAAAAGTATTTCTCATAGTCCCATTCTGAAACCTAACTTGGCTTTCCGGCAGCCACCACCTCACTGTGTGCTCACACAGCCTCTTCCTCGTGTGCATGTAGAGGGAGAAAGTGAGCGAGAGCCCTCTGAGGTCTCTACTTATGAAGATACTAAACCTGTGCGATCAGGGCACCACTCTTATGACCTCATTAAACCTTAGTTACTTCCTTAGAAGCCCCATCCAAATATAGCCATATTGGGGGCTAGGGCATCATATCTGAATTTTGGGAGAACGCAAACATTCAGCCCATATCAATTATGAGAAAAATTCATGTCGAGGAATGCAACCAGGCACTCCTTCCTCATTCCTGTGCCTGGGAATGTAGATGAGGCTCTCAACCTAGATATAAGGGTTTAGGTTTGTCCTAAGCCAGGCTTGAGTGAACCATTGTCATCTTGTACAGTTGCCTCAAACTCTAAGTTGGCTCTATATCCTGGTATTATCTGGAATTGTAGTGACCAAGGCCCAGGCTAAATCTCTGAGGGCAGTTATAACCCATAATAATAACCACCACAATAATACTTGAACAATCGCCATGTACCAGTTACTTTCAGCTAAGTGTTTTGGGTTCTTTGAATTTAATGTGTTTTATTGAAGTCTCACAATTGAATGAGATTGATAGGTGATATTTGATATTGTTACTTCCTTTATACTAAGAGTTCATGGTCATGTAGCTGGTGAATGCTTGATTCCTGATTTATTTAAACCTAGGTGCTTTAAATACTACCCCATTCTGCCCTTCAAGTTAGCAAGTAGGCCAGGATCTTGATAGTCAGTGAGGTAAATGTGCTCTAAGACTGCAAAAGATAGGAATATTCATGAGCAAACCCAAGGGATGGCTTTTTATATCTCGTGAGCCATTGATGTCAGCGTTGTCCTACTTGTCTTCATCACTGAGAGCAGAGGCAGACGTTTGTGGCTGAAGCATTGCCCTGATGCTTCAAGTTCTAATCCAGGAGTCATCTTTCATTTTCCCTGGTTTTCTATTATCTTCACATTTCTATGTTTGGAATAAGTAAAGCACATAGACTCAGTATCACACGTCACTGGTCTTTAGCAATTAAAATGACCACTCCAATCAATAAGGAGACAGGAAAGAAAGCGTGAGAAATTGGAGAGTCCAAGTTAAATCAATAGTTTATTGTTCACATTTTGGGTAAAGAGATGTAAGCCTAACTCTTAATTGTTCAATTTAATTACTGTGTTGAATTGAGATCCTTAACAAAGGGTAAAGTGGTTGGACGTTTAAACTTATTATTCGGTTACAAAAAATATATACTTCTGTTTGGTGTGTTTTTTCTATGTAAGTGTATAGCATTTAAAATGTATGAAAAGTTTCCTTTTGTGTTTGGTAGCTGAAAATGTTCCAGAAATTCTAAAATGAATCCTTTTTGAGATTGGGGTTGCTCAAGTTTTCCAAAGTCCACTTACATGAGTCACTTAGATCCGATGGGTTTCAGTGTCCTTGACTGTTGGGTATGGTGTTGGACTTGACTAGATCCCTTACAAGCTCCATGTCTGAAGATATACGATACTCTTCCTCAGTCATTAAGCCAAAAGAGTGTTTTCTCAGGTTCTGGACATACACATATGGTATATTCACATTCATTTCTTAGTTCATTGATTCATGTATTCACATTTATGTTATTCATTCAATCACTCAGCTGACAAATATCTGTTGGCTTTCTAGCCTGCCAGCCATTGTCTTATGTCCTATGTGACATTCAATTGGCTTTTTAACTTTCAATATAGTTTGTGTGTGATGAATATAAGTAGTTAATTCAGTAAGGTAAGGAATCTGTATTTTGGATATTAACTAATAGTTTGATCTTCTAAGACTTAGTAACATTTCTAAAATTAGTGATCACTGTTTACATTTATAGTAAAAAGGAAACCTCTGCAACTATGCTTCAAAGAATCTTTATACAGGATATAAAGATTTTTTAAATTGTCTTAAATGTGCTGGTTTATAGTCCATTATCTACAGAGTTTTATTTAAAAAATGGGTAAATTTATATATTTTATTGTATTATTTGATATGATAATATATTATTTGAATATATTTATCAACTTAGATTTTTCAAATATTCTTTTTATTTAGTTATTTTTTCAATATGTTTTTATTGAGTTTTAGGGAGATAGGAAAGGAGAGGGTGAGAGAAACATCAATGATGAGAGAATCATTGATCTGCTGCCTCCTGCATCCGCTGCCCCAACTAGGGATCAAGCCCCCAACCCAGGCATGTGTCCTGACCCAGAATCAAACCAGTGACCTCTTGGTTCCTGGATCAGTGCTCAACCACTGAGCCACACCCGACCAGGCAACAAATATCCTTTATAAATAGCACAATAAGAATAGTGTTCTACCTAAAACTGTTAAATGCATTAATTACTCAGGGCAATGACTGTTTAAACTCATCAGGCCCCTCAATTAATTTTAGCCCCTTTACTCAATTAATTCAGAACAACTTAAGGGAACTTCTGAACTTATTTTCTATTGAAAAGGTTATCTTGCTTTATTATTTCTTTCTTCCTTCCATTCTAAAACAGAAAATTTTTCATTCTTTCTTCTGAAACTGATCCTTTAATCTATATTTTTGAGTTCTCTTTTCTTTCTCACTTTTACAAGAGGTTTTTACTAATTATAACGTATCTTTTCCCTCTTAACTTCAAGCTTTCTTTTTCTTAAAACAAATGTCCTCTCAATTTGATTCTTTTTCAGGCTAAACATTTGCAGAAGCTGGCCCGAAAAGGGGATGGAAAGAGATGAGATATAAGCTTAACTTTCTAATGTGTCTCTATGACTGTGGCGGTCATTTGCTTAGAACTTCTGCTGGCTCTCATTATGAACCAAATCAAGCCACCTCCTTTCCTCCTCAACCCTAACTCAAGTTACCTGAGTATGCTGAATAAGTTTTAATCACACTGACTGTTTCTTCAACATCCCCTGCTGCTCTTCATTGCAGGATATGTTCACATTAAATGCTTTTCCTCTGCATTTCTAGTTGCCAAATTCTAGCCTTCTTTCAAGACCTAAAATAGTGTTTCTTAAATGAAGTATTCCCAAGCAACCTCTTGTTTCACTTGTTTTTGAACTCCCATTTATGCCTCCATTGCTTTTACAGCTTATTGTTTATATGTTTTTTCACCCATTAACAGGCATGAATTGTATCTTATTTATATTTTAGTTTCATGTGTGTGCATTATTCTCAAGTCCTAGTTGGTGTCATTGAAATTGACTTAAATTGCATATATTTATATTTAATTACGTATAAACTTATACAAATGTATACATTTGGTAAATGAGACAATAATATCTGGATTCAAACTCAAATAAAAATGAAATTTGCATATTAGTAATATTTGACTTGATTTCATTAATATATGAGCTTTGGAAAAGATGTGATTTGAATGAGTGAATGGACCAATAGATGGAATTCTGAATTGTCTGACAGAGTTTGTCCAGTGGGACTTTATAAGCACCTGCTTGAAAAGAGTATTTTTCTAGCCTTAAACTTTGTAGGCAATGATATAGTCCAAGATGAGTCTGAAAATATGAATGCCATTCAGAGTTTATCAGTATGCCAGGGAGTCCCCAAATAACCAGGAAGCACAGGTAATTATATACCTTTTCTGGTTATTTCTTTTGGGTAAAGTATGGCTTCCATTTGAACTACCTATTGGGTCTTTCCTGGTTGTTCAAGCCGTTTGATCATATGCTTTCTAAAACTCTGACAAATTCTGATGTTCAGGTTATTTGCTATGTGCTAACTTTATGTCCATTTCTTTAGTCTGGAAGGATAGTACCCTGTCATTTATTTATTCTTTGTGCTGCACCAGTCCTGGGCCAGTGTTGAATCAAGGTTTTCTCTTTGATTTACTAAGGTTGTATGCCTCTTCACTGGCAGGCATACTGGTCAGTTTCCCGACTCTGTTAAAATTTTTAACAGAGGAGAAAGAATTGATGATTTCAGAAGCTCAGTTATGACAGGTGGTTATGCCTATCTGGTTAGATTATATGTCATAGGCCTCACCTTGATTTCTTTTTGAAGGATATCTATTGTGTGTAGGCCTACTGTATGAAGACTGAGGGCAATTCTTTTTCATCACATCTGAGAATCACTTGTAGCATGAAATAGGGAATGCAGTCCAAGTTTTCAGCTGTGCTTTTATTGCTTTTTGTATTATTTACATTGATGTGGGAGGCTGCTGTTTTCTAAGAGATGAATTTTTCTTCAGACAAGGTCAGCCTGTTTTGTGTATTCTTATGAATATAATACATATTTGATGATTTGATTTCTCCATTTTCTTTGTTTACATAATCCAAAGTTAACTTTGGCCTTTCTTTAATGCTAATTTGGCATATCCAGGAGTAAAAGAAAAATTGGAGAAAGAATCATGACCTTGTTTACGTACACCTGGAGCAACCAAAATAGTAAACATAAGCACTTAAAAGATAAAACATGAGAAAACAATACTTTGGAGTTAGTACTTAGTTATGGCGTATTTCTCATTAGGGTAGTAGTCAGATATCGCTCCTTTAGTCTTCTCCTCCAGATATTTAATTAACGAGTAAATATTTAGGGTAGCTTCGTAAGAAGTAGTTATTTACCTGCTACAATAACATTAAGGGATAGAGTAGAGGGAATTGAAAGGAAGGGAAAGAAAAATAAAAATGGGAATGTAAAAATAAAGATGTATCACAAATGAGAAAACAAAAAAGAGTTTTAATTATATGAAACATCTAATTGGCCTTGACTTTTTGCAAAAACAAGACAGCTTACATCATTCTGCAGAACTAGTGCCTGTGGAGTGACCAGTTGATCACCTCCGTGGTAAATTCTGGATATTATGATCCAAAGTGTTTGCCTCTATTGACTGTCAATGAAAGAACTGCCTTTGCTTTGGAGATGATCTCATGACTTGACTTAAAATATTTACTTTAAAAAGTTTTTAATTATTTGAGCATAGAAAAGCTTGATAATGGAAAATAGGTTATGCTAAAAAATGGTTGAGAATGAAATAGTTTTGTTTTGGATACTAAATAATTTATTGCTTGTAGAAATTGATTGCTTTGACAGCTAATTTTGCTACCATGTACTCATTTTTGAAAAATTAAAAATTTCATTTTATTAAAATTTTCATTTTGTTTTCTATAAAAATGGACAATCAGTTCAACGGAGCACAGGTTTTAGCTACTGTTATTTTCTTTGATTAGCTTTAAAGTACGGATGATAAATGTCTTGCTTATCTTAACTTCAATATCATTTATTATTCATTTTTCATTCCTTTACTCAATCAGTGCCTACAATAAGGCCAGGTTAATAAGCTTTAAATAAAAGGAAGTAGGCCTGGTGGATGTGGCTCAGGGGTTGAGCCACCTACCAAGTGTCTCTTCCTTACCATTCTAGACATTGCAAAGTGGATCAATGGGACAATTTAGAACCCTCTCAGGGGTTGAGCCACCTACCAAGTGTCTCTTATCATTCTAGACATTGCAAAGTGGATCAATGGGCCAATTTAGAACCTTTTTTCTTTTCCTTTTTCTTTTTCTGGTGGAATTGATAAAGTGTATCTTGAGCATTGATTTATTTTTCAGTACCCATCTTTACCTACTACTTTTAAATCTCTTCTACTATATTCTATAAAATAAAAATAGCTCTTCTCTAATATATGAAGAGTAGCATTCATTCCTTTATATGTAATACTTAAACACTTCTTTTAACCAAGAAACATGGATCACATCTTGTTTCCAGCTCCTATGCCATTTTTCATAGAGTTATGCAAATAATTATTATTTTTAATTGTGACAACTCTCGTCTAAAGTGTAACTGGTTTATCTTATCAGCTCTTCTATTAAAATTATTATCTAGTGTGTATTTGTTTAACTTCAGAAAAAAATAAGAATGACTGAAGGTACTTATATTTGCATGAGAAGTTTGCTAATGAGACTTCAATATCTTGCAAGATTCATCAAAAAGTCATATTAAATTATTAAACCATAACTTGTCTTAAAATAATTTGAAGTAATAAAGACTTAAAATAATAAAGCACACTGCCAACAATGGATAGTTTAAAAATCCCTCTTTCTGCCTGCCTATCATCTATCCATCTATCTAATCATAGCTCAATATAACCTCTGACCCTTGCTTAGCTTAGTGATTTAGTGATAATAACCTTTAAGCATCCAAGAATAAATATCTAATGCCAAGAATTTTTTTCTAAAGTAGAAAGGCTGAGAAGCCACTGAGAGAGAAACAATAATACTCGAACTTTTCAAGTGTTTGTTACAAATAGGAGATAGAGGGTTGGGAAATATTTTTAAGGAACTCTTCTACAAACCTGCAGGTAGCAGAAGACAGTCTGTATGTTGTTATTAAATTGAAAGGTAATTTTCACCTCACACTGAGGAATGGATTTTAAATGACTGGGGATATTTAACAAGATCTGTTTACACTGTTTCCTGAAAACTTGTTAGTTTTATTGACTATTAAATTTTCATTGCATGGTGATTTTTTTGAATCTAATAAGCTGAAAGTAAAGTTAAAGAAATGAAAATCTCTTCTCTTTCTTTTGTTCCATTGTTTAATAGTGTACTGTGTGAACTGTTGATTTCTATGGAACAGAAGCATGAGTTGTCATACCACATTCTCAGGAGCTGTTGGGGGAAATATTTTTCTTTTATTTTGTTAGAGAAACTAAGGCACAAAAACTCATCTAAAACTAACGCATAAATACTTTTCTGAAATGGTGATTATCACCATGTCTTTATTATAATAGTATCAATAATTACCCCCCTTGGAGAGGCCATTACTGATTCCAATTTGCAACAAAATGATTTGTGCAAAATCTCGGAAATTGTTGTCATATCTCTCATGTTAATATTGTCTAAATACACATATGTAATACCTTAAACAATAAAATAAAATAAAATATTGTCTAAATCTTTGCTTTAAAATCACACTAATTACCTGGAAGTTTTATGAGGTAAAATATAAGTACAGCATTATCACTATTTTTTAAGTTCATTAAGGGAAAATCAGACATTGGCAAAGTCATGAGTTGTAAGTCATATGACAGAAACAAATTCTGGATCCTCTTTTGAGTGAAAAGGGTTTTTTGTATTCTAAAATTCCAGAAATAATCCTTGCCAGTGTTTCTCAGTGGTTAGAGCATCAGCCAGCACACCAAAGGGTCGAGGGTTTGATTCCCCTCACAGGCAAGTACCTGGGTTGTGGACTTGTTCCCCGCCCTCAGTCAGGGTGCTTTTGGGAAGCAACCACTTGATGTGTCTCTCTCACATCTATATTTCTCTCTTTCTCCCCCTCCCTCTCCCTCTCCCTTTCACATTCTCTAAAAACAAAAATCAATGAAAAAAATATCCTCTAGTGAGGATATAAAAAAGAAAATTCCAGATACATATGCATGTTGTGAGACAAGTGTTTTCTGTTGCCAGTAACCAGAGCCCTGGAAAGTAGGGCTAAAAAAGCAGAGTCAGAACTGAAAACACCGCCGTGTCGCCACTTGTATGGGGGGTTCTCACCTGCTCTGCTTTGCCTGTGGAGCTTGTTAGTGGGAATGGTGATTTCTGGGTTAGGGAATGGTTGGGGGCCTGTCTATAGTTGCTCCACAGTTAGAAGCTGTGGGCTAGCATCCTGAGAATCATGTTCTCCATTTCCCTTCTTACCTCTTAGTTCAGTGACTATAGGATTGCCAATCATAGGTAGTGACTCAATAGTGCAAGTTATGGTTCCATATATAGAGCACTATTTATAGAATCTTGGCCCATTTTTGTCCTGGTGAATTTTGCTCGGAGTGTAAAGTAGCTCGGTGACTTATTTGTTTTCTGAAGGATGCCATGTTTTACTTTAGCTTAGAGTCATATTGCCAAGGTGTAATTGTGGTGTGTATTTTTTAAGTTTTATAACTTGATTTTTTTTCCAAAAAAGAGGTGCTACTTGGTTTGTTAAAAATATACCTATAGTTAATTATTTATTATCTTATAGAACATATATGTCCTTTCTTTCTCTTTTTTTAGGACACTGCCACTATTCCCTTGGGGTTTAATCAATCATGCTCTTTGGTTTGATGAAGCTTTCAGTTTTGAAAATAGTAGAGCTTGTCAAGTGTCATTTTAAGTGCCAGCAAATGGTTGATTTGAGGCAAGAAGAACAAAGTGTAAGGAAAAAAATAAATCTAGCATTCGCTTAATAATTTGCCCTTTGCAGCAACACAATCTTATCTGACCACCCACATTCATCTGGTTGCTGATGTGGTTCTTGCTTCAATTGCAGAAGCTATTTTTGCACCTTTTGTGTCTTTTGAGGAACTGAGTGGGCCTGCTTGCTTATAATGATTCATGTCTCAATGTGCACAGGGTGTCCCAAAGTGCTACTGCAGTGATCAGCAGAATGGAGGGGGACAATTAAGCAAACTTCTTCCTTCAAGCACTTTGAATGTTCTCATGAACTGGTACTAGATTGAGGTCCATTTTAGTTGTCATGTATTGATGCTGTAGTCCTTCCTATGAGACAGTAGCTTTTCTGGAAGAAAGAGCAATATTTTTAAAAAATGAGAAAAGCTCAGCCAGCATGGCTCTGTGGTTGAGCATTGACCTATGAACCAGAAGGTCACCGTTCGAACATTCCTGGTTGGGGCATATGCCCAGGTTGCAGGCTTGACCCCCGGTGTGGGTGTGCAGGAGGCAGACATCAATGGTTCTCTCTCTTATTATTGATGTTTCTATCTCTCTCTCCCTCTCCCTTCCTCTCTGAAATCAATAAAAAATGTATTTTTAAAAGAGCAAATATACAATAACCATCTAGGGGAGTTTAAAACATTTATATAGGCCTTTCATACTTGGTGCTAAACCATCTGAAAATGCTTAACTGATTAATCTATTTGGATTAAATAGTATGAGTGACCTTCCATGCCTTTCTTTGGGTCAGACTTGGATAAATATTAATTCTAAGTATGAGAAAGTCCCTTTCTTTGCTACTTACTAGGGTTTGTTAAGTATCAGGATTTTACTTTGGTTGGTTTTGGCTTCCTATTTTAGAAATTAATTTTAGCACAGAACATAACATTGCTGATGTAAACTATTGAAAAGAATTTGCTACAAGGATCTGAGACTTCATCCTGTGGAGTTTAGTTTTGTGAGAATCTCAGCTATAGTGCAGAATTGTATCCTGGACTCTGGTGGCATAATTTCTATGTTAACTTTTAACTCTAGCCTTATTTTCTTAACGGCTTCCACTTTTGCTGTTACTGCAACTTCTCTTTTAATACAAGTAATAAATCCAAAGATTTAAACTATATTAAAAGACAGGAATTTTTTTTCCCTTAGGGAAAAAAGTAAGTCTTCTTGAGAGATCCAGTTCAATTCCTCCCCCTCCCCCCCCTCAGGGAAGGCAGTTTCTGTGAGTAAAGAATAAGCATGCCTATTGAGTTCACTATAAGTGTCATCATTGTTTAAACCTTCTTGTTCATCTTTTAGATTCCCAGAAGTTGTGCATGAGTTGCTGTGGGAGCGTTGGAACTGTGGAAGGCAAAGACAGTTGTGATGCAGTTTGGTGATATGAGGATAACAGGTTAATAACTAAAATTTATTCTTTAATTCTATTGTTTTTACATTTAACTTAAAAAGCAGTTTGGCTATGTTGCATCCATATATAAACTTTCTTTGTCATCAAACCTGGGGGAATGATGTATATGCTATTTAGAGAGAAAAGTGTCATGAAGATTTGGATGACTTTATTTTGTTTTTCATGAGAGACTAGGTTTAATTATAATTTTTGAACGAGATAGCCTCATGTAGGAGAATTTCTTTCTGGCAAAGTTTATTTTCATGTCAAATTCGACTTAGTAGTAACTCCTAATTACTTCTGCTTTATAATGGGAAAACATTTCACTAGAAAAACAAAATTGCAGATGTAAAAATATTGCAAAAAATGTATGACAAAATATGAAGATTCGCAAGCCACAGTCAAATAATAATATTTTTTCTTTTCTCCAAAAGTTATCTGAATTGCTTGGCAGGGCTTTACGAAATATCCAGTATCTTCCTCATATTGGTGACTTGCTCATTTTAGGGAGAACTGGGTTGTTATGGGAATTTTTGCTAATAAAAGAAGCATTTGTAATGACTTTGGCTCTCAGGAAGGTGCCTTTTTTAATCCTTCTGAGGAAATAAGTCTGTATTCAGCTGGACTCTGGCACTGGTCACAGTTTTTAATAGATCCTTTTCCCCCTCATATGTGGCAGTGACTTGTGGGCTATCATTGTTAAAGCAACGGTGCTCTGAGATACTCATCTATTTCTTAAAATATTTTGTGATTGATCTCTGGCATTTGAAAAGCAAATGTGCAGAAATGGCCTCTAAAATTTTATTCACTAATTATCATAGACCGATATTTGTTTACAAGTGAAATGGTACAACTAAATTCTCTCACACAAAAAAAGCCCAAATAACCATTTTAATTTTTCTAAATGTTTCAGTATTAAAATATTGGAAGTAGAGAAGTGGTGTCTGTGGCCAGTCATTTTATACGAGATGTTATTATTTAATGCTCACTTGACTTTTGCCACCACTCAAGTAATGATTAATTTCCTGAGGTAAAGTTTTTTTTCTAAGATAGTATTTTTCTAAGCAAAAGATCCCAGATTGACAACCCTGGACACTGTGGGCCTTTATTCATCTGCAGAGCGAGCCTGCCTTCCTGCCAATCCCACCCAGCCGCTATCCTGAGGAGACCTCTGTCAGGGTCTGTACGGGAGGCTGTTCTGTGCCTTTCCTTTCAGGGCCTGTGTGAGGAAATGATTGAACTGCTTGCCAAATTAGTTTGAGTGGGACTGTGAAGAGGGGCCAAAGGACAGGGCACACTTTTAGGAAATTGGCAACTCTTCCATGACGTATATCATTTTCTTTTCTTTTTTAAAAAAATACGCTGTTACTGATTTCTAAGAAGAAGGGAGAGGGGGAGAGAGAGATAGAAACATCAATGATGAGAGAGAATCATTGATTGGCTGCCTCCTGCACAACCCCCTTTGGGAATCAAGCCTGCAACCCAGGCATGTGCCCTGACCAGGAATTGGACCATGACCTCCTGGTTCATAGGTCAATGCTCAACCACTGAGCCATGCCAGCTGAGCTCAGTTTCTTTTCCTTTGCTCAGTCCCTTTAGTTCCATTACCACTGAAGTAGCCATGCAGAGGATAGCATCTTTTTCATCACTACCTCCCTGAAAAATGTGCTGAGCCTGCTAGATACCGCCTGTCTTCACTGACTGGTGGACTCCTATGGGCTAGAGCACCTGCCACAGAAAACCCAAAAGTCATATCCCCTGGCAAAACATCTTACTCCTCCCGTAGCACTCAAAGACATTAGGGAAAATTTTAAATGGGAATGTGAAACCATGTTTGGAATACCTCTTCTTTGTTGGCAATGAGTGCCAAAAATGACTTCGCATGGGTTTGGTTACCATAAAAAGAAATCGCAGAGAATGAAATGATAGCTGGCTGTTTTCATGTGAGGATTGCTCTCATACTGCTTTTCTTTAAAACATATCAGATGAGTGGGGAAACTGGAAATTTACTTTTAACATGCAATTAGAGATGAAAAGTGAAATGAATCTAGGTAGATATAGCTAACCACATTACTGTAGGTCTTTACAGCACTAGGGAGCTCCATACTGAGAAATTAAACTAAAACTGCAGGTGTGTATAATGGTACATTTGATGGCTTGTGATGATATTAATAAGGTCCAAAGAAACTATTTCCCAGCCTATAAGCATCTTCACACACTTAAGTAATAAAACACAAGCTTGGGAATTTATACCATTGTTGGTAGAGGTAGATTACTAAGTAAAAAGTTTCACCTCACAAAAAAAATGACAAATGTCATTATCAAATCTTGGATTAAACTTTGAAAGCCTTATGGTTTTGAGGTTGAATTTTCTTTCCTAAATGTAAGTTCAAGAAAGCAGTAAAGAGATTTTGAACACTCCCAGCTCCTGCTTGCTGAAGAGACAGTCATGCCATGCCCTGTAATAAATCTGTAAACACAATGTACATAGCAGAGGGGTTTTTTGTTTGTTTGTTTGTTTTCAGTTTCCAAGAGAAAGCAATGGTAGACAAGAGATTAATGAAAAAATCCCCATTTTTCATGGTTAATGAATATAATCAGTAAATTCCCCAAAGGACTCATCATTCATTTTCTCTCCTACTTAACCTTTTTCTATATGTCTCAGCAGG